>NW_026848157.1:33395-123641 GCF_030411735.1 Phialemonium atrogriseum | reverse complement strand
GTCTTTATATATAATAAAAATACCCTAACAGTCCTCAGCAGGTTCTCCAAGGATTTTTCTATAAAATTTAATTAACTCTTTTTTGGAACCTAAATAACCCCCCCCCCCCACAGAAAAAAAAAAAAAAAAAAAAAAAACCCCTAACGGTCCACTCGCTTGCTGTTGGAGCTGGTATGAAACCTCCCTTATTCAGCCTTAAGAGGTATTACGGATGTCAATACGGTGGAAAGATTGCCCGGGCCTACCTACAAAGAGGGGTTGCCAAGCCAAAAGGGCGCAACAGAAACAAGAATAAAAGTTGAAGCACGTTTCTACGGAGTTTACATCGGACGTCGAGTCCCCGGGATACAACCAACCTTGGCTCGTCATCCCAATTCCATCTCCAACTAGGCTTTCTTGCTACGTGCTTGCACAGAACCAAAATGGAAGAACATACTCCAGCCCCCCGGGGAAACAACCTCAAGCTCGCCGCAGTTCAAGCAGCCCCCGTTTTTCTCAACAAAGCAGCTACAACGCAGAAAGTCTGCTCCCTAATCCTCGAGGCGGGGAAAAACGGCGCCGACGTGATCGGGTTCCCCGAGTCTTTCATCCCCGGCCACCCAGGATGGGTAGAAGTCCTCCCTCTCAGCACAGGTCCCGCACAATCCTTGTTTTGCCGCCTCTTCAACGAGTCGGTTGAGGTCCCAGGCCCGGAGGTCGAGGCCATCCAGGCTGCATGCCAAGAGGCGAACATCTATGCTGTCGTCGGGATAACCGAGCGTCGCCCAGGCACGACGGGAACCCTGTACAATACGCAACTAATTATCGGTCGGGACGGGACGCTGCTTCACAAGCACCAGAAGTACGTACCGACAGTGGGTGAGCGTCTAGTTCATGCGCCAGGCGGTACCGGCAGCAAAGCCTCAGCCAAGACAGACTTCGGCTGCCTTAGCGGCCTCATCTGCGGGGAGAACGGGAATCCTCTGGCACAGTACTCACTGAGCCTCGACTATCCCGTGGTGCACGTCGCATCCTGGCCGCCACACTTTGCTCCCGGCGTGGAAGTGCAAGACGCCATCCAAGCAATCACACGGGGACTCGCAGTCTCGCTTTCCTGCTTCGTGATCAATTCAGTGGCGGCGGTGGACGAGGGCGCGATCGAAGCTTATGGGGTGAATGACGAAATTCGGAAATTCTTGCGGTCAGAGCAGACGAAGAGGCGGGCCACGATTGTGGGGTTGGGCGGTGTTGTGATCGCCGGCCCGTTTGTCGAGGCGCAGGAAGGCATACTGTATGCCGAAGTTGATACGGGCAGCGTGGTTGCTGCCAAGTATGCCCTAGACTATGCAGGGCATTACAACCGTCCAGAGCTGTTTGCTCATCACTTCAAGCAGTTCTTTGACTTGGCCTAGCAAAACCAATATCAGATTTAGAGGTTGGGCTGAGAGGAGGCTGGGCAGTGGTTTATTTGGTAGTAATTACTGCGACTTAACTAATTACTGTTCATGTTGGCTGTAGAGGAAAGAGAGACGAACTCACCTTGCATGTAGTAAGTGAAATGAAGAAGACCGCTTTATCTTCTATAACTAATTATTGCGAGTGCGAGTGCGATGTGACGGTGACGGTGACTGGCTCCTGTCCACGGCCATATCCTGGCAATGCAAAAGTAGGTCTCAGCCAGATCGAAATATGAAGGAAGCATTGTGCAACTCCAGGAACTCTGTCTGCAAGGCGGGACACCACTAGCATGGAATCCCATGTAGTAGGGAATGTGGAACTCGGTGGGTTCTCAACCGAGACTGATCGAACGAACCCTCAATTCCCCCTGTAAAATGGTAAAATGTGGGATACCCGCACAAATTAAGGGCACATCGTCTGCCGGATAAAGTCCTTAGCCAAGTACGTACAATACAAGGAACCGGAACCCCTCAAGCTTCCAAGTCCGGCTAAATTCTGGCAACTCTTAAATGCTGCTGCGTATAATGGGAATAAACACCCGTATCTCGACACAGGCTGACTCCCCAACCTTCAAGCAAAGGTCATTCGCCATTCGCCATTCAAAATGAAGCTCTCCTTCAGTAGGCTACCTCTGGCCTTCCTCGCCGGCTGGGTTGTATTATCCTCTGCGGAATCCAGGAACTCGACCTACTACAATCCAATCCTTCCCGGATGGCACTCCGACCCATCGTGCACTCAGGTCAATGGCACCTTCTTCTGTGTGACGTCGACCTTCATTGCCTTCCCAGGACTCCCTATATATGCCTCAAAGGACCTGATCAACTGGAAGCACGTCAGCCACGCATGGAACCGCGAGAGCCAACTCCCAGGCCTCAGCTCGAACACAACTGGCCAGCAAGAGGGCATGTTCGCGGCAGCCATACGCTACCGCGATGGGCAGTTCTACGTGATCTGCGAGTATCTAGGCATGCCAGACGGGATCGTCGGCGTGCTATTCAAGTCGACAGACCCGTTCAACGATGCGGCCTGGAGTAACCCAGTCATCTTCCACCCTGACCCCATCGACCCAGACCTCTTCTGGGATGATGACGGCAAGGTATACGCCGCGACGCAGGGCGTCATCCTCCAGGAGCTCGACCTCGACACTGGCAAACTGGGCGAAGCTGTCAGTCTCTGGAACGGCACGGGGGGTGTCTGGCCTGAGGGCCCGCACATTTACAAGAAAGACGGATGGTATTACCTGATGATCGCCGAAGGTGGGACCGCGCTAGACCATTCCATTACCATCGCTCGAGCTCGGAGCGTCACAGGCCCTTACGAGGCGTACTCCAATAACCCGATCCTGACGAACCGCGGCACCGACGAGTATTTCCAGACCGTCGGGCACGGCGACCTGTTCCAGGACACCGAAGGGAACTGGTGGGGGGTGGGTCTCGCAACCCGCTCAGGGCCGAAATTTGACATTTATCCCATGGGCCGCGAGACCGTCCTCTTCCCGGTCACATGGGATGAGGGCGAATGGCCCGTTCTGCAGCCGGTCCGAGGTCGAATGAGTGGATGGCCTTTGCCACCAGCCAGCCGCGATGTCCCCGGGACTGGCCCCTTCAACTCCGACCCCGACGTCTATGACTTTGAGGAAGGGACTGCCCTCCCAAGGAATCTGATACACTGGCGTGTGCCACGCGAGGGCACCTTCTCCGTCACATCCAAGGGCCTCCAGATTGTGCCGAGCCGGAACAACCTGACAGGCACCCCGCAGTCCGAGGTAACGCCCGAGCTCAGCGGCCAGCAAGGCCTCGCATTCGTCGGCCGCCGCCAGACCGACACCCTCTTCACCTTCAGCGTCGACCTGTCCTTCAGCCCCCAGTCGGCCGGCCAGGAGGCAGGCATCACCATCTTCCTCACCCAGCTCAACCACATCGACCTCGGCGTGGTGCTCCTCCCTGCCAACAACAACTCGTCCTGCTCTTCCAAATCGAATAAGCACCGCCGGTCTACTCGGCAGTTGTCCTTCCGCTTCCGCGCCGTCGGCACCGGCACTCCTCCGGCGCCCCGGATCGTCGCCGTGCCAGAGGGCTGGGCCGACGGCCCCATCCGGCTGCAGATCCGGACGGCGAACGCGACGCACTACAACCTCGCCGCCATGCCGGCCGCCGACCCGAACTCCGCCATGCTAATCGGGACCGCGTCAGCGGGGCTCGTGAGCGGGGGGGAAGGGTCCTTTGTGGGCAGTCTGGTTGGGGCGTATGCGACGTGCAATGGACTGGGGGCCGGGCTGGAGTGTCCCGAGGGCGGGAACGCGCATTTCAATCGCTGGAGATATACCGGGGCGGCGCAGTACATCTCGGAGAGTGAGAGCGTGCCTGAGGTGCTGCAATATGTAGATGCCTAAGGCTTCTGAACTTGGAATCCGCAGCCCGGCATGTAATTATCATATTGTAGCAGGCTTCAATGCTAACCTTGATGTTGGGCAATCCTGTAAAGGGTCGGTCCTGAGGAGGCAGCTGGTCTGTAGATGTATGTATCTAGATGCATTGCAAGACGTTCTGATGCGTCAGGCATATCGTCGACAAACAGCGTCGATGACGACTTGTAATTATCGTGGGGGATGAATGAAAGAAAACGTGGGGTATGTTGGAGACCCGGAAGGATCGTCGCGTCAGGGTCCAATCCTTTGCCACCGACTTCTGCGTAATTGGCCAGCCCAAACGAATGGACTCTAATAGTTGCCCTTAAACATGAAGTTGTGCATAGTCACTCCACCATAGCAGCCAATTGGCATTGCTTCCGGCATGGCGCTAGTATTTTCCCTCTGTCTCCTTCTGGCTCAAACCTTGGCAGCTCTTGGGCACGTCGGAGGGGTAACCTGGGCCGCTTCGCTCGCCCGCCGTCCTCATTCTTTTTACAACGTCCGTTCATTGTCAACAGCATCGAGGATTTAAATTAACAGCATCACGATACAATGTCTGAGACAGCGCAGACGCCTGAGAAGAAGGCTTTAGCCGAAGCCAGCTCTCCGGTACAGCCGGCGCCTGCTCAGGCCAGCTCTCCGGCCCAGCGGGCTTCTGGTCAGGACAGCTCTCCAACACAACCGGCTCCTGCTGAAGCCAGCTCTTCAGCACAGCCGGTCGCTCCTATCTCTATCCTCGCGCCGGAGCACTGGACTCAACAGGTTCGCCACCGATTCTGTGAGACGTGACGCGCTTCTGATTTACTCAACATGGCATGCGTAGGACCTTGGTGATGGGGACGACGACTCTGCTCTTGGCGACGACAAATCTGATTCAGATGCGTCCCTGACGTCTTCGATCCTCAGATACAGGACGATCCACGGTCGAACATATCATAGCGAGAGGGGGGACGCTCAGTATTGGTATCTCACCCAATAACCTCCTCATTCTTCCCACCTAATAATTGCTAAACTCTTTTGCGATAATTAAAGGGGAGCCAACGACGACGGGCACAATGAGTCGCTTGACATCATGTGAGGCACTCATATTACAACATGGCAGACCCACCTTCGCTCACTATTCGTACAGGCATCATTGCTTTACTCTATGCCTTGGGGATAAGCTCTACCTAGCACCCGTCGAAGCTCCCAAGGTCAGCAACTAAACTTCCCACGCTATGCCGACCTATCCAAGATGGCCACTCACTGTATCATAGAAAGTACTCGATATCGGAACCGGCACTGGTCAGTAATTATAGGCACCCCTATCCCCATCTGCAACCCTCTGAAACAATGAACTAAGCCCCTTCTAGGACTCTGGGCTATGTAGGTGGATCTTCCTCGAAACAGCCATCTATCACACACCACTTATACGGATGCAGTGATTTTGCGGACAAGTTTCCCGATTGCGATGTCATTGGGACCGACATCTCGCCCATCCAACCTACCTGGGTTCCACCAAACCTCCGATTGTAAAGTCTTACCTTACTTCCCCTGAGGGTGTCCACATTGCCGCGACTAACCCGCCAATCTAGTGAGATAGAGGACTGCACCCAGGATTGGACCTTCCCGGCCAATGAATTCGACTACGTCCACATCCGATACCTGGTGGGGAGCATCGCCGACTGGGCCGCACTCTACAAGCAGGCCTTCCGGGCCCTGAAGCCGGGCGGCTACCTCGAGAGCTACGAGGCCTCCCCGAACGTGTGCACCGACGACGACACCCTACCGCCGAAGAGTGCCACCGCCCAGTGGGGCCCGCTCTTCATCGAGGGCGGCAAGGCCATTGGCCGGAGCTTCACCATCGTCGACGAGCACCTCCAGCGGAAGGCCATGGAGGAGGCCGGGTTCGTGGACATCCAGGAGAAGAACATCAAGGTGCGTGCGCTGTGCTACTTTTTTTTCTTAGTCGTATGCTGATATCGTATTTGTAGTGTCCCACAGGTGGCTGGGCCAAGGACCCAAAGATGAGGGAGATTGGGCGGTATTCACAGCTGGCTGTTCTACAGGACATTGAGGGATTCATCCTCTTCATGACTGCCGTGCAGAAGTGGACGAGGGAGCAGGTCCAGGTATATATGGCGCATCTCCAGAAGGAGCTTAGGGCTGGACACTACCATGTCTACTACTGGCAGAAGGTTGTATGGGGACGGAAGCCGGAGGTGTAATTGTTGATTACGGATTAGTGTGGGCAGCTGGAACTTATTAGCTGAGTGTGGCCCTGCTGCAAACTCTCCATTGGAATCACTCTCGCTACTTTCACTTTCCAACGATGAACCAAGAACCGTGACCACCAGCTCCTCGATAGCAAGCAAGCGCACATTGTCTCTCTGAACGTCCAGTAGGGCCATTCTTGCTCGGAAAAGCTGCATGCGTATGCGAGAATCGTCCCATCGCGGCAGCCGGTCATGTCGTGAAGGAGGGTACCGCCATTTGCAGGCGCTTGTGGCGGAGGAGAAGATGAAATATATCGGACTGGCTGGCGGAGAGGCTGCCAAGACTCGGCACGTGCAGCACGCCGTGCTGAAAGATGTGACCGCCATCACCAATGTCGATGCCCTGAGCGGGAGGAAGCGTGGCCATTTTTTCGGGTTTGCTCCGTTGACAAGGAGAAATAGAACGAGGTCTCGGTGCGACTCAGCGCAGGCGTAAAGAAGCGCCGTGGTTATGAGTTGCGGAACGGATCCTCTAGGAGACCCAGCTCGGCGCCGCACGGCATCGGACACGGGTCGTGCGGGGTGGGTCATCGCTATTAGCGTCGCTTCCAACCAGCCAACGAGAAACGTGGTACAATATACATACATTGCGAGCAACACGAGCGAGGCTAGGCTTGTCAAGCAAGACAAGAGGCGAATGTCCAGTTTGGTATTACATCACCCCTGCCACATTCCAAATCTAGTGACACTTGCAGACAATCCTTAACATGGAAAGTTATTCAGCACGAATCGGAAATTGCTTCCATGATTAGCCGTTCGTAAAGACGCCCTTGAAAGGCGTTAGTGTGGTACAATTGGTAACAAATCAAGTGGGGGGTACCGTAACACGAGTTGAGTTGTCGTTCAAGTATACCTAGTTTGGATCTCCCCTGTCATTGATTTGTGACAGCGCCAGAGAAATGAATCCCCATTGGCCCCAGGATGTGACAGTGGCTTATTGGTACTCACCGCTGGCCTACCCTCACCCCGGTCTGATTTGTTTCCTTTTTTTTTTTTGGACCGTATCAAGTTAGGTCGCGCTCGATGAGGCTCTGCTGCCATCGTTGGCTTCCCTCGAGGCATGATCAAAGTGTCAATAAATCATTCGCCATCGATTGCGGCAGTTCAGGCCGTGTTCCACACCCTCCCTCCCTGCTTTACCAGCGGAGATCCCTCCCGGGGATTAATTACAACGCCCAGTTTTCTCACGACCATGACCACTCAAACCCAACCTCCATACCCCGCCGGAACTTTGCTAAACCCGCCCAACCCGCCTCCCATTGACGTCGAAGGTTTACTCGTTCTGAATCACCTCGAAGTAGTCAAGGCCAGGGCATTCCTGCGATGGGACTTAGACTCGGTCCTCGTCCGACTCGGCAGATTCCGCGGCCGGCTGAGTCCCGACGAGTTTTTCACCTGGCTGAGCATTCCCCGGCACATCAACGTTCTCGAGATCATCTCGCAGATCTACGAAGCACTGGACCCCACCTGGTTCCCGTCTCTCCAGGGGGTCGAGAAGGAAAGGCTCGCCCGGATAGCCGACACCTACAGCTGCGGCCCTCTCGTGTTTGATCATCATACCATTTGCTTTGCCCTCAACCGAGCTGTTGCAACATGCGAATCCGCCACCGAAATATTGTGTCTCCTCAAGTCGCCGGAGAGCGCTCGCAGGAATATCACGTTGCCTCAGATCATCGGTTTGGCAACATCCTACGCCCCAGTATACGATGCCAGGGGAATGGTTCAGATTTGTACGCGTGACCTCAGTCGGTTGAAGGAGTGGTTCGTCGTGAGCCTGGATGATACCAACCGGCCCAACAACGTCGTCAGGGAGCTGTTGAATCAGCACGAACGAGACATGAGCGCCTGTCGTCTGCGGCCCGGTCAGCCCAGGGAGAGTGATCTCACATGCGAGTGCCTCAGCCAGTCTCCAGTCGACAAACCAGACACGCCGTGTCAAATCGGTCCGGCTTTTATAGGTCCGCCGGACATGGCATCCTTGTCATGTTCACAGATGCAGAGAAGCGGAGTGAGCGGAAACGTGATCGATGCGTACGTGTATTTCTTGGTAGTCCGCCACACGGCGATCATCAATGAACAGCGTGTTCTGGTTATACCGACGCCGAGCGTACCATATTTGCTCCAGGAGAAGGAGAAATGTCGAGGAAGTCGAAGCCCACTGGTGGCGCATTGGCTTCGCTCAGATCCCGCCTACGTCCTTGTTCCCGTCGGCATCAAAGGAAGCTCGAATCGCTGGGTCCTTCTCCTTGTGCAGCGACGCTCGGGCTCAATCATCATTTTCGACTCCCGCTTGCAGGAGGGACAACACACACAGGACCCTAAGGTGCAAGAGGTGACGCAAGCTGCAATGTCTCTATTCGATGGCGACCACACATCTTCCATACCAGTCAAGATGCCGTTCAATTCCATTACTGGGAGCGACCAAGACAGTGGCTTCCACTTGTTGGAACACATTGAGCGGTTCCTTGTCAACCCTGTGGCTTTTGTCGATCAAACCGTAGGCCAGGAGGAGACGTTGATTCGATCCCAACAACTTGACGTGGCCGACTGGCGGCGTGAGGTCTGGCTGCGCTTGGAGCAGAGAAGGCGAGGTATCGAATGGTTTCCCAACACCCCCAGCAAGGCAACTCTTAAAACTTCGGCGTCCGGACCGGTCTTAGGGCATACCGCACAGGGAGTTTCGGCAAGTGATTCGACACCCGCTTGCCAACCGTCTCAATCCTCGATCACACAATCGACTGGCCAGAATGGGGTTGCCGTCCCACCTACAGAAGCTAACTCACAAGCAAGATGGAATGCGAGCGGGCAACACACGTGTGCAAAATGCGGTGAGTGGCCTAATGCATTCTATGACTTGGAGAATTGTTTCTGATGAGATGAGTGAGGTGCAGGCGGCCAGTCTTCCTCCAAATGGGTAAAGGAAACCAACGGCACAAAGTATGCGTGTCACAACTGCGTCGCTAAATATCTGAGGAGCAAGCATGCGACAGAAAATGCAGGGACTCCAAAGAAGCTTGCCGCCCTCCAAATGGGCCTTCTTAACTCGATCGACACACTGCTGCAACGACAGAACCCCGCCGCAGCCCCAGAACCTTACTCGACGGCTCTTAGCAGCACTGCCTCGGTGTCGTCGGGAGACGCCTCTGGCGCCGTGGACTCTCCTCAGCCAGCGCATAACGGTACTTGTGAGGCATCTAACACGCACCCCGGCTACCAGCAGAGTCCTTCCCAGCAGCAAGGCACCACGCCCATGCCTAGCTTGACCACGACTTGGTCTATGTCTCCGTCCCACGGCCTGCCGACACCGGGTGCAACTCAGCAGGAACAGGCAATCCAGGCAAAGTTAGACCAGGAACAAGCAGTCCTCGCGGCCATTCCGCAGCTAGGCCCCTTACAGACGTCTCCGATCTACCACCACATCACCCCCGGGAAGCAAGGTTCCGAACAGGGCGGCATAGAGTCCGATCCTGTTTTACTCACATGGCAGGATGTAAAGCGCGAGTGGGAGGAGGAACCAGAGACATATACCCAAGCGAGCAAGATGGCGGAGGATGCGGGCAGGTTCCCCGTGCCAGGAAACGCCGTCTTGTCGCACCCCGTGACGCAGCTTGGCGACCGGCAAGCCCAGGACCAAGGGTCCGATTTGGGCAGTCGGCAACCAGATGATATGATTTTGGAATGTACCAACCAAAGCATAGCCAGGCATGAGCAAAGGATTACCGACTTGTTAAGCGAGCTCTCCCGGACTGCCCACATCACTACCGACCAGGAGGAAAGTACGGGCTTGTCGGAAATCTTCTCCAGCATCCTCGAGGCTCGCTCGAAATTGAAAGACATGAAGCAGATCAAGGGGATACTGGAGAATAACCGGAAGCAGGGCAATCAGACAGGGATGCCGTCGGGTTCGAGTGGTCGGGTGGCGGAGAAGGAATCGGCAAGTCCACAGGGTACTGGATATTGGAGGCGCCGTCAGCCGGTCCACTCCACAAGAGATGGCAGATCAGCAACACCATGCGCAAGTATTAAACCCGATCCGACGGAAACCACGTCGCCCCAGAGTCGACAAACATTATCGCCGAGGAGTCAAGTTGCGGCTCATCCAGCGACGAGCTTATCGGATAGGACCAGGAGAAGAGGACTCCTGCGTGTCGTGAAGTCTGAGCCCGATGCCCAGCACATTGACGCGGAGAGCCCGCTAAGAAAGCGTAGCCAAGTCGTCCCTCAGAAACGCAGCCATGGGGATGCGAAGGACTGTCCAATTGACCTAACTTAGAGTGGTCGGTTTGTTCCTAGCGTGGTAAATCGGGGAATTGATATCTCGAATTTGTATTTTTGTGACCCCAAGTTTCTCATCCTCACGTGAAAACGGTGCCTGTCGTGATCAACCCCACTATCTCGGCAATACAAAAATAAAATTAAAAAATTTGCGCCATTCATCACCGAGACAACGGCCCCATAATGCGGGGATGGGAACAAAAAAAAAAAAAAAAAAAAAAACATTCCAACTTGAAACCCTGCGCACGTTTCTGTCCTCCTCTTTTTCTTCCCCAGCTGCAATATCCACGTTCAACAGCTTGCCTGCCTACCATCTAATTACTTCATTGTCAACACTTCATCGCTTTCTCCCACACCGCTTCCATTATGGGCAACGTCGTTTCGGTCCTCTCCCCCGGTAGCGGTCAAGGTCGCATCGAAGCCGCCCAAAAAGCAGAGCTTGAGAAGAAGCTCGCCGACAGAGAGGAAACCATTGCCGTCCTCGAAAAGGAACTTTCCAAGAAGGAAAAGGAGTACACATCCCTTTCGAAAGATGCAGATGACCTGCGACAGAACATCAAGCAGCTCGACGCTCAGTTGTCTTCGTCGCAAGAGGAGAGCCAGGTCCGAATCACCCAGCTCCAATCGACACTAGCCGCGAACGACGAGAAGGCCACACAACGACTTCGCGCCAGCGACGAGGCGATCGCTGCCCGTACTTCCGAGCTCGACGCCGCCAATAAGCAGCTGATACTGCTGCGGGAGCAGCTCGAGAAGCTCCAGCAAGAGAAGAAGACCCTGGCAGATGAATTGGCCGCTGTGAATCAGCAGCTGGCCGAGGCCAAGGAGGATCGCGCGGCCTCGGATGCCTCGTCGCGAGCCGAGATCACATCGCTACAAGGACAACTCGCCGCGGCCGAGCAGCTGAGGGCAGACACCGACTCGGAGCTATCGGCCACGAAGAAGGACCTAGCCGGTGTCCAAGACAAGTTCGGCGCTCTGCAGCAGGACCACGACAAGCTCAAGTCGGTATGGGAAGCGGAATTGGCATCGGCCAAGAAGGACGTGGCAAGCTGGCAAGAGAAGGCACAATCCTTGGAGTCGGCTCGAGACACACTAGCCAACGATGTGGAGGCTGCCAAGAAGGACCTCGCCTCTGCCGAGGAGCAGAGGAAGACTGTGGAATCCAAGCACGAGTCTGAGCTCCAGAAGCTCCGCGACAGCGCCGCCATAGCCGAAAAGGCCAATGCCGACCTCGAGGAGCAGAAGAAGGCCGCAGAAGCCAAGCACGAGTCTGAGCTCCAGAAGCTCCGCGACAACGCCGCCATAGCCGAAAAGGCCAATGCCGACCTCGAGGAGCAGAAAAAGGCCGCAGAAGCCAAGCACGAGTCTGAGCTCCAGAAGCTCCGCGACGACGCCGCCACAGCCGAAAAAGCCACTGCTGACCTCGAGGAGGCGAATAAGAAGCTGAAGGAGGAGCATGCTGCCGAGCAAGACAAGACGAGAAAGAATACTGCCGACCTGGAAAGCAAACTCGAGGCCTCGACCGAGCAGCGGGACACTCTACAGAAAACATACGACGAGCAAGCCTCGAAGCTGCAGACTCTCCAGCAAGGGCAAGAAAGCGACGCAGCCAAGATCAAGGACTTGGAAGAGGAGTACGCCTCGTTGAAGAAGCTTCGCCAAGAGGACGAGACGCAGCTCTCTGCAGCCAGGGAGCAAGCCGAAGCCGCGGAGAGCAAGGCAGCGCAGGCCGCTGATGCCCTCGACTCCCTTCAAAAGGTATGCAACACAGAACCGGCCCGTCCCCATTCAGATGACCACCCAGCTCGTCAAGCCTGCTCTAACACATGTTTTACAGGAGAAGCAGGCCCTGGAGACCAAGGCTGCCGACCTCGCCTCCGAGGTGGAAAAGTCCAAGGAGGCAGAGTCTGATCTGAAGGCCCAGCTTGACGAGGTCCAGGCAAGCCTAGCCGCCACGCAGAGCGAGAAGCAGGCTGCCCTTGAGAAGGCGGAGGCAAGCGAGAAGAAGATCAAGGAGCTCGAGGAGAAAGAGAAGCCCGCGGCGGAGGCGGAACAGGCCGAGGCGTAATGTCGACAGTCGTTCATGTGGATGGCGATGGATTGACGGACTCCCGGATCGATTGGAGGGAATTGCATAACCGGGGGCATGAATGAGCGAGCACGCGCTTCTATTCAATGATGATACCTATTTGTAGTTCTACTTCCTAATGTATAAAACTGTTTGAGTGTGGAATATTGTTATGTTATGCAGTTTGCTCATTTTATTGCAGTCTCCCGCTCGGGTGTATCCCAGCCACTATAGTGTCATGGCAGTCCCAGAAGTCGGTCCTTGTCTGGGCTCAGCCTGCGGTCCCCTCCGTCCCCTCCCCCTTCAATCTTGGATTCGACATCTCTGTCCGGCATTCAGATAATACAGCAATCACATGGGATAGGGCACGGAACGCAGAAGCAGAACCGTCCAGGGCAAACTGAGCCGCGCTGCCCCCCACGCAGTCCCATGGTCGGCTGCGACTCAGGGTGGGGTTGTTCGGGATCTACGACAAGTTGCTTGGGTTAGCAACTTAGCGAGATAAGGCGAGGAGGCAGTAGCGGAGGTCAGGAGAAGAAATGGAAGGCGTACCCATTGGTTCGGAAGCCATGGGTTGAGTCGTCTGCACTGCCTGACCTGGCTGCACTGCGTTTCCTTGATATGTGACAGTTTTGCTGTTGAGTTCTGGGGGCGGTGATGGTGACATCTTGAGGACGTGGAATAAGCAATGCGTATTCGAATGGAGTCTTGATTGTTCTAGACCTCAGAGTTTGAAAGCTGGTAAGATCACGATAGTAACCAAATACATCCGCGAGGGCTCTCTATTTTACATGACGTCATTGGCAGCTCCAGGAGCCCAGGCAGGTATTCAGGAACAACCTAATTAATCCGCGAATCGATCAGTGCACGTGACATTCCGTATCCAAGTCGGGTACGATAGGTCTGTACGGAGTATTTCGCGATAAACGAGGTGCAGCACCTGCACAAGCCACTGACTGTCATGCATGATATTTGCAGACTGCGTGACTTTGCAGAAGGTGGTAATTAGCTTATTTGATGGTACAATTCCGTCATAGAGCATCTCATCCTCCCCGTTGACAGCACCATCCTGATTTATAATACGGTGCGATTATTAATCTTGTATCTTGCTCCCCTTATCTTTGGCGTTACCCCTCAATTGTTTGTGAAGGAAAAGAAACCGTAATTGCACAAGCTCTCTGATCAATTCTATAATTATAGACCAAGTCCAATAGTTGTCGCCATGGCAGACTATCTTTACATTGCTGGGACACCTGCAGATGTTTCCTCCTCCAAGGGATTGCACCTGATCACCCAGAACACGCCCAACGGGCAGGCGACGCAGATTCTGCTCGAGGAGCTCGCCGACGCCTACGGCACGACCTGGGGCACGACTCTGATCAACATTTCAACCAACGAGCAGAAGAAGGAGTGGTTCCTGCGCTTGAACCCCAACGGCCGCATCCCGGTCCTCGTTGACAACAGCCAGAACCCGCCCTTCCCCGTCTTCGAGACCTCGGCCCAGCTGCAGTACCTGGTCGACATCTATGACAAGGACCACAAGTTCGGCTTCGCCGATAAGTTCGAGCAGAACCAGGCCCTGCAGTGGCTGTTTTTCTGGCACGGCGGTGGCGCGCCATATCAGGGGCAGGTGAACCATTTCACGAGGGCAGCCCCTGAGAAGATTCCATGTAAGTTTTAATTGCACCATTCATACGTGATTATTAATTCGACTGACGAGGAAAAAAAAAAAAGACGCAATCAACCGCTTCCGCAACGAGACGCTGCGGGTCTTCGGCGTGCTGGAGATCCAGCTGTCGGGCATCTACACTGGAGGTGAGCCGCGAGAGTACCTGGCCGGGCGGGGCAAGGGCAAGTACAGCATCGCCGACATCAAGGCGTGGTCGTGGGTGAAGAATTGGGAAAAGTCAGGCTTCACGCCAGACGACGTCAAGGAGTTCCCGAACCTATTGGCGTGGATCGATAGAATTTCCAAGAGAGGTGCTGTCCAGAGAGGGATTGGACAGAAGTATGTGCAATGAAATGCTGGAGCAAAGGCTGTTGAGGAAGGGTGATGTGGTTCTTAGCTTAGGCGCGTGTGATGGCCATAATGAGAAAAGTAGGATAATCCGACGGTGACGGTGAATCTTAGACCGAAGTGAAGATCCTACTCGCAGTAGCTATTTCCGAGTTCAGATGGGCGTTCATGTAACCCCAACTATCAATATTTTTTAGCCGCGAGTCAGTAACTGCAGTTGCTTCTCATCCTTGACCTGCCCAGAACCTCAGGAATTCCTCCTTGTTCCGTGCTGGCGGCAAAGGCTCTGGGTTCTTAACAAGAGTTGCACGAAGAATTCCGCAGCCTTCCCGTTGTCTTCGCGTTCTGGATTCTGGGGAAAATTTAAGTCACGGAGGACCCGAGATCGGGGCAACGCGTCTATTAAAATTCGGGCTGGTGTGCTCGAAGGATATTGTTGCACAGGCAGATAGGCGTGACGGCCTGTGGCTTTCGTATGCTCACTGCCGTCTTGATGGCTTTGGCACCAAGTCAAGATGGGTCTCTGCGGCAAAAAAAAAAAACCAGAGCCAATAGTTGTCTAGCAGAGTGTGACTACCTAAGTTCTGGACATGGAGGTCGACTTGCCCAACCCCGCCGTGATGCTCGTCCACCCATTCTTGGCGTTGCATGAGTTTCTACGCAATCCCACCGCGTTTCGGGCGTTTCTGCAGGTCGTTGTCAACGACATCCTCGAGGATCGTCTCGCCCCGTTGTTCCGCAGCCTTCCTGGCCAGCTTTAACCTCCTCGTGTCCCGTTCCGTGTCCCAAGTCACCCACCATGTCAGCAGAGTGACGACCATGCAGGCAGCCACAAGACACATGGCTACCGTGAACGGGACAGTGTAGTGCGGCGCGTACTTGCTGCGGAATATCTGGGGCCCCACTGCTCCGCCAATCTGGCCGTAGCTGTTGACAAAGCCGATGGAGAACGCCGAGCCCGTCGCCCGACTTGTCGTCTGAACTCTCCACGGCCACATCATCGGGTACCAAGCCGCAGTGACCGCGTTTCCGATCAGGGTGGCCGCGTAAACTCCTCCGGTATTTGGATAGGCCACCAGTACACCATAACAGGCGATGATTATGATGAGAAATGTGAGCGGATACACTGGTCGCGGGAAGCGGCCCCTGTCTGCAATGACGCCTGTGATGCCAATCACGAGCAGACTTGTGACAGTGATTGGGATGTTGAGAATCTGGGCCGTCGCGATATTCCTGTCAAAGTAGGGGAAGATAGTAAGTAAAATCGACTGGGATCACACACGGGGTGACTGATCCAACGCGTTAAGTGATTACTTACGTGAACCCGAGATTGACAATGACAGTAGACTGGTAGAATGTAACCCCGCTGGTCCCAACGGTGTATATTGCCCAAATCGCAGTAAAGAGCCAGAGCCGCTTGTCTTGCAAGGACTCGACGATCTCGGCCCATTTGAAGTTTTGCTCCTTGGTTCTGGGAGCATTAGAGGGCAGGCGAGCCTGGATGAAGGCCTTTTCGCGGTCTGTCAGCCATTTTGCAGTATCCGGAACTAAATAGTATCAGTACATCATTAGCCATCTCCCCCAGACATGAAACTTGAAAAGTGATTCATTATAAACAGAGGGAGGCTCACAGTCCGGAAGTAGAAACCAGATTGCAACACCAACCACGACGGTGACGATTCCCTCGACAAGGAATAACCTGAAGATGTTTTATTAATAGCTTGAAACCGTAGGATTCTTATGCGGCTTGTTCTCACCATTGCCATCCAGAGAGGCCGCCTGACCCAGACGCGTGGTCAAATGCAAAGGCTAGAAGACCACCGACAATCCCAGCAACATTGCCGCACGCGTCTACAGCAGTGTCAGTCTTCGAGTCTCTACATGACCCGTTCTCGTAAACCCAAACCCAGATATGTACTCACAGAAGTATAGAAGCCTGAGTGACATCTCGTCTGGTCTGTACCAATAACACATTTGCAAGATCACGCCAGGAAATTGACCTGCTTCTGCCTATGCATGTGCATCATCAGTCTCTGGCAATGTTACGGGTGAATTGGATTACTGGGCAGAGGCTTACTAGTCCAAGAAGGAATCTCGTGGCATACAGACCCTCCTTGTTCTTGACCGCGGCATGACACATGAGCATCACACCCCAGGTGATCATGATTCTTGATTGCCATCGCGATGGTAGGTAGCGTTTCAAGAGCAGGTTCGAAGGCGCCTCGGCCACAATATATGGGATCTAGATACGGTTTCGTCGGCGTGAATAATCGCCCCGACAGCACCAGTTTCCGGCGACAAACACCGTACGTACATAGTAAACCGCAGTCAGTAGAGCATACTGATCAGACGTCATTCCGAGCTGGGTCATGATATTTTGGTCCGATCCCTGGTTCATGATCCTCGCATTGGAAATCTGGGATAATATGTTAGCGGGATTGGTGGTTGAGAAGAAGACTCCTTACATTCTGGGAATCCAGATTCTTGAACATAAATATGAGGGAGCATAACGGCATCAGATGCCAGTCGATGCGTCGTAGGAGCTTCTTCTCTTCCTCAGCTGTCAAGAGCGTCCGGTCTCTCATCCGCTCCGAATCGAATCCATCGATCGAGTCGCTGCTTGAAAGCTCATCGATAGCCCCTCCCCGTGCGACATAATGGAAGGCCCCGTCGTTGATGCTGGTAATACCCACAGCGACCACCGAACCTTCCACGCCATCTGGGGACGAGTCTTTGTCGGTCATCGTACGAAGAGCAAAGTGCAATTGTGAAGGCGGAAGGCCGGGTTGCAAGGCATGTTCACTTTTTGGCCTTTCCGTACTTCTACTTGTACTACTTGGAGCATCAGACAATGCAAGGGCGATTCCCAGGATGGTGTGAGGGCCGAGATCCGATGCCTCCAAACTGTTGTTATGCCCATTGGCAAATGATCATCCTTCAATGTTGGTTTCGCCATTCCGGAGTTTATTGTGTATATCTCCTTTGCAGAAATAGTGCAACGATCTCCCCTGCCATGAGATTTGCCCCCCACACCCCACGTCGATATCATGAGCTGAGTGGCTAATAAGCAGTGTCGTGATGGCAACACAAAACCACGCCAGATCTAATCCCATGTAATTAGGCATCGGTTGCTTTCCGCGTTTCCGAACTACCCGGCGCTCGGGTACATTACTAAGAGGAGCAATTCCCTTTGGGAAGCAGAACTTATATATATCATTGCACTTGATCTAACAATACCAGCCTGAGGATTTAAAGGGAAATATTCTTGCCCCTTTACGTGTCAACACTTGGTCTCAACCATGGCAGCAGTTGCAGCGACTGCTCCAACTCCTAGGAGAGCCATTGAGCTTCCATCATATCATCAAGTCCCCGAGACGGCCCATGAGTGTGTGTTTGTTGTGATGCGATGCCCATACATTCCTTGCTCAAGCTAATTCGGCCTCAGTGGATTGGGCGACCCTTGTAACGCTCGACCTATCCCGGTTTGACGAGCTGGGCGGCAAGCAGCTTCTTGCACAGCAGCTCTTCGATGCAGTCCGAAATATTGGTGGGAATTTTTACTTTTTGAAGTTCCCATAAGCCTCTCTCAGCCTGGGCTATAAGTAACTGACGATCAGTGTTTAATTAGGATTCTTCTACATTGTTAACTTTGGCCTTAGCCAGGAAGAGGTGGATCGCCAGTTTGCCCTCGGCAACGAAGTGTTCAAACTACCCACGGAAGAGAAACTGAAGTACCGCGCGGAGCTGGAGACGGGGGGCTATAACGGTTACAAACCTCTTGGACTTCGGGTGCGTTGCTATGCCCATCAGCTAATTTGCTGCGTTTTGGAGGCGACGACTGGGACTAACCCGTATCACTTACACCAAATAATAGGAGGTTCGCCCCGGCTTGTTCGATAACACGGAAATCTACAATATCCCCAAGTTTATCCCCGCTTACGAGCGCCCTCATCCGGCGGTCATCAACGAGAACCGCGAGGAGATCGAAAAGTTCGCCCGTCACATCCACGAGAAGGTTGTCGGCAAGCTCCTTGTTCTCTTCGCTATCATTCTCGAGCTCCCAGAAGATTTCTTTCTCAAACTGCATCGGTATGACGAGAAAAGCGACTGCCACCTTCGGTATATGAAGTATCACCGCCGGACCGAGGAGCAGAACCGCCTCCTACACAACGTCTGGGTCAAGGGCCACACAGACTTTGGAAGCTTGACACTACTTTTCCGCCAGCCCGTCGCAGCCCTTCAAGTGAGAACGCCGGCTGGGGAGTGGAACTGGGTCAAACCGTACCCTGGAAGTATCACGGTGAACCTCGCCGACGCGTTAGAGTTCCTCACCAACGGCTTTCTCAAGAGCAGCATCCACCGCGTCGTCGTCCCTCCTCCTGACCAGCAGGGGATCGACCGTCTTGGGGTCTTGTATTTTGTGCGACCCGAGGACGATGTCCAGCTACGGCCAATCGAGAGCGAGGTGCTGAAACGGCTGGGGTACAACGAATCAACGGATGACAGCGTCGTGGGAATCACAGCAGGTGCCTGGGTAAAGGCTCGAGTTGCCAAAGGTGTCGCAAAGGACGGACCGAAGAGCGAACTCGAGGAGCAGGTCATCATTGGCGGGAAGACAGCCAAATACTACGATTGAAGAGGAATCAAGATTCATTTGGTGGAAAGAGGTCGAAAGAGCATGGTCAATCATTCCCAGCATGTTAACGACGACGTAATAGCTACTAAATCAATAAATCAAGTGTCATCATTGACGTATTTGTCGTAAACCTCAGGATAGAACTTCCGCCCATTCTTGCGATGACTGCGGACCTTGGTCCTCAGTTGTGTTTCGCCCCATGTATCGTACTGGCCCTTCAGGAAGGCCGAATCAATAGAATGACCCTCTGCCGATTCACTGCTAGGCCCAGATTGACGAAAATGGTGCGCTAGAGTCTCCAACGCCTCTGTCTTGGTCAAGTCGCGGCGCACACCCTGGAAGAAGGGAACACTGAATCGCTCATTGGCACTCGACAGGACTCGATGCGTGGTCGCCTTGCACACCCCGTGGGTCACCACTTCGAATGCCTGGCCGATGTTCACCACAAAGGTCCCTGGGATGTTCGGGATGTCGATCCACTCGCCATTCTTGTTGAGCGCTTGAAGCCCCTGGACTTCCGGTGGCGACGCCTGGAGCAGGAATGTCCACCAACCGGAGGAATCCTTGTGGGGACCAACACCCTGGCTCGAATGGGCAGATTCGGACGCTTCCGGGTAGTGAAGAAGCTTCAGGCGATGTTGGTCGGAGAGAAACGGCAGGAAGGCGCTCTCGGGAAGCTCCAGTGCTGTCGCCACTAGTCCAAGAAATCTCTGGCCGAGCTTGGCCATGGCCTGCATGTAGTTATGCACGATGGGTTGCAGTTCCGGGAGCTCTCGTGGCCACTAACAGATGGCGGTTAGCAAGGAGAGATAATGCAACAGGCAGGTAGCCAGGCAACGTAACCGACGTACCTGGTTGGGGCCGCGTAGTCGCTCATATAGAGGAGAGCCAGCTTGCCAAATCTTTGTCAGCTCAGTCCCAAATTCAACCTGCTCCCTCCAGTCTACGCCGCCGGCTGTTGTCTCGGACCCTGCACCGCTGTACCCGAGAAAGTGTGGTGAGTTTTCAAGGGCAATATCCTCCTTGGCCGCGTTGGGAAGGGAAAAGAGCCGGGGAAGAATGTCCGTCAGTTGGGTAATGGTCGATTGCGGCACGCCATGGTTGGAGATGTAGAGGAATCCCACCTGCGTCAGCGAGGTTCGTAAGTCACGCAGGAAACCTGGCAATGTAGAACCGTCATCTGCGAGCGAGAGGTCGAGGACCGGGATCGCGGCGAAGTCGCCATGAGCAGCTAGGCCTGACATGGACAGGGACATGGTGTCAAGTTGCTGCGGTTAGGAAACTAACCTGGTTGGATTCTGGAAGAGCTTGGGAGCGGGGACCATGTTTTAAGTATTTGGTGAACCATTGTCAACTGACACGAGTTGGAAATGCGGGGGCTCGGTGTCTTTGGAGAAAGCACGCAATTACTGCTGCCTGCCAATCGCTCATCCCACTAGCCGCTCACACTTTGCCCATTCGCCGACAGGAGCGTCGAGACTAACCACAACTTCGGGGCATGCTAATACTCGGGGCTGGGGTTCCATAGAAGAGACACTTTGGCTCAAGTGTTAATAAAAGTAAACCCCGGAATGAGCCTGAACACAAAATTGGAACAGACGAGTTCGTATTGATGTTCGTCGAACCGGAACAAACCAGCCCCAGACAGCTACAGAACGTAACGGCTGCTTTGGTGTTAGTGTCTCCTTGGAAGAACGGTGATGGACCTGGAATAACCCACAAGGCGAGATTTTCTTTATCCGTCAGGTCCAACTGCCGAGCATCAACCACCTCTTCCGTGCTCACGCCGTTCTCATCAACGTGTTCGACGATTCCGATCTCCCTGACAAGTCCCCGTTCTGCCAACGCGTCCCGCCTCTTGTTTTCCCTAACCAAGTACCACCTCAGATAGAGTACGACGACCATTGGGAGCACGCATGCCACGCCCAATATCACGGACCACGTAACGACATACCGCGGCTTGTACTGCGGCTGGAACAGCTGTGGCGAGAGAATGTTGCCCAGACCGTACCCGACGTGATACATGGCAATCACAGCCGTCTTCTTTGTGTGGCCGGCTGAGCAATTTGCTGCCCAGACCATGACGACGCTGTATGGTATACCACCTGTTGCGCGGATCCAGATGGCAGTCAACAAACCCCAACGGTTACTCCATGGGAGGGTTATGAGGAGGATGCAGGACACTATCGGCGGGACGTATGATATGGCGGACAACCATGCACGGCAGTTGCGGGTCTTGGCGAGAATAATGGCGGTACCGCCCAGAGATATAAGCGCCGTCACGCCATTGATGCAGCCGAGGAGGGTGGTCTGCAGAGTTGTGAAGCCAAACGACTGGATGATGAGCGAATATTGGTTAGTCAGGCCGTTGGCCATCTCCTGCGACCAGGCATGGAGGAAGAATAGCCAAGTTTTGGGGTCGTTGATGGCTTCGAGGAATTGGTACCGCTTGAAGCGCTTCTGTTCGATGCCCGAGTGGTTCGACGCGGTCCGAAGGACGGCTCGAGCACGCTCCTCGGGTGTGAGGAAGTGTGCTGAGAGGGGGCTATCTGGGAATAATAGCCAAACAAGGATGCCGAAAAGGACAGTAAGAGTTCCTGTGATAACTAAATAAGCCATGTCATGTCAGTTCCTTGCCACAGCAGCACCCAGACACCCGCACACACACAACAACAAGACATACCCATGAACCACTTCCAGGGCGCAAAGCTGCCGGTTTTGATAAATAGCACGCCATACGAGAGCAGTCCTGATGTAATGGGGCTGGAGTTGCCGATCGCCCACATGCACGGCATCAGAACAGCCTGCTCATCGTAGGTGAAGAACATGGATAGGGTCAAGAGAAATGCAGGGACTATGCAGGCTTCTGCCAAGCCAAGAAGGAAGCGGACAACGAAGAGCGACGCAAAGTTACTGCACGGTATATGCAGCAAGATGATGCATCCCCTAAGGGGCCAAGTGGTTAATACTGGAATGTTTGGTAGCTAAGGCAGCGGAGATTGGTGTCAACTTACCAGACAACCAGATTTATGGCAAGCCACCTCGCCACTGGAAAGTGCTGCAGCGCAAGATTCTGCGGCCATTCTGCCACGAGGTATCCAAGATAAAAGATGGACGATAGCCAGTTGTACTGGATCGAGTTCAGTCCGGCGTCTTCAAAAATCCCGAGGATAGCTGAGCTTCCAAGCTATTCACTGTTATCAGCCAGTCCGTAATAATCACGGTGCGAATAACATGCCCGATAATCGGCAGCACTTACAGTCTGCTTGTCAACATACATTAAATGATAGCCGGCACAGAGGAATGGTAGGATCCATCGTATGCACTTGTTACGAATTCTTCTGGCCTGCTCGGGTCCAGGCGGGTCAACATGGACTTGAGAAAAGAGCCTGTAACTCTCATCCGCGTAACGATCCGGTAATTTTGGCGTTGCCGTTGTTATTGTTGTTGCCGTAGTGGAGTCAACTTCACTCGACGAGGTCTGTCCGATCAATTTTGCCTGGGCCATCATGATGGTTTATTCCGAGGCCTAATTACTTGTGCTGTTTGCAGCTTATCCAATCTTCGCCTTGTATGCGACTCTGAATGCCTCCGCGGCTTTTATACGGATATGATATGCCCCCGAACCGTCGGCCGTTGCCGGCAACGCGCCATGTATTGTACCGATGGCGAGCTCCATCCCACGACAGAGAGCTGCACTTCAGATGCCTAATTCGAACGAGAGCATCCCCCGCAGAGAATATCAATGGCGCGATGCATGTAGACGGATAGAGTTGGTTTCGGATACCGGCTGCATATATTCCCCCTCTAGATAATACTTCTCTGCATGTCGCAGGATCGCCACTTTGCTGTTGTCTTGCGTCATTTCGGACATGACCGACTGACTCTCCGAGCTTGAACCCTAAAGAGATGTACATACATGTATCTACATGAGTGTTGTCCTTTGGCGATTGGATTGTGTTAGCCACTTACTTACCCCATCTGACGTATTTATCTCTTCGAAAAATATCTCACCCTTCGAAACCTCGTCTCTTCCTCTGTGGCTTTAAGGATAAGCCCATACGAATGACCCTCGTCGATCGTTTCCAAGCCTAGAATCTGGACGAGCCAATACTTCTGCGAATTCGACACGACTGAGCGCGAGATGCCAAGACCACGTTGTCGATACATCTTCCCTGTAGGGTATGCTCAAAGAATGCAGGTGTTACAAGGGATTGGGCATGGGATGATGAAGCAAAATCGCCCGGGACATGCTTCGCTTCGCTGGCCACCACGCAATCCAACGTCCGCATCTCGTGTTACGGGATATTCGCACCCGGATTTGCTTGAAGACATTTCTTCGAGTTATTAGCCCATGTTTATGTCCTGGGGAGTCGGATGAGAGAGTGGAGGAAGCGAAGGGAGGATCGTACGCATTGGCTGAAGCCCCGTTGGCTGCCTTGTTTCCACGGACTGTCTGGCGTTGGCAACAGCCTGAGTCTCGCGCAGTTGGGGTTGTAGTGGAGGCATCACTGGATAAAATGCCGCGTCTTAGAATGTGTTGTTGTGGCTAGGAGTTCGCAATCTGTTAAGTGGAGAACTACGGTTGGCAAAAGGTGAAATATTGTGATGAAATCCAATGGTTCGAAACAAGTCGGGAGGAACGGGGATCATGTAATTACGGGAAGGGAAATGCGGGTCGATGACGTTGAATTAGAATTATACACCTCCGGACTCTTATTGGAGCGGACCCGAAGCCCAGGAACAGTTGAACTAGCTATTACCTACTCTACATCTTGGAAAGTCGCAGCTTCTTGCTATCAAGACGTTGTCCTTCATCATCCTCCTCAGGAACGGCCAACGTTGGGAGATTAGCAGGCATGATTCGTCGAGGAGTCGAGCCGGGAACAACGCTATACTTTGAGAAGTCGGAGACACCTCTTTCGCGAAGAAAGTCCTCATCAAGCTCAAGGCGACCGCTAATCTCTCCTGCGGGTGTCCGAAGCATCTCCAAAATAGCGTCAGAGAAGACAGTCTGTCTAGGGCATTAGTATTGTCGGCACGTATCAATATCGGTGGACAATATTACCGGATTCCTCAGGTCTGGCAAGAGGGTATGATCAGGTGTCGCCGCCGATTGGATAGCCTGGTTGTGTTAATAGAGTGGATGGAGCGCCAGTAATGAGAATTGAATCCAAAGGAACGTACCACGGCAGGCCAAATGCTAGTAATAGCCATTTGGCTTTTTCCTTCCCTCTTCCAGTCCATTGCAAGCCCCTTTGTCAAGACAGACATGGCCACTTTTCCCATCGCATACGCTGTCTTTCCCCTGAAGAACCTAGAGTAGATGGGAGGACTGACAACGATAATTCGGCCTTTCCATCCGTTGCTCTCGAAGTGGGGCAGCGTAGCCTGCACGGTGGCATAGAGCCCTTCCGGATTTACCTGCTGGAGCAGCTTGAAACGTTTCATGGGAGTGTTCTCGACTGAAGCCCACCAGATAGCACCTGAGTTGTAGATCAACACGTCCAAACGCCCGTAGGTGCTGATAGTCGTGTCAACCATATTCTTGATGCTATCAGAGTCCCTTGTATCGACCCGGACTGCCCTTGCATCCCCTCCAGCCTCCCGGATCTCGCGCTCAACCGTATTAACGGTTGACTGGTTAGAATTCGGATCAGGCGGGAACGGTGAGAGCTTAGACGCATCGCTGACGCTTTTAGCTGCCACAACAACTGATAAGGGGGCTATTAGCTTATCCGACATGCCGTAGGTTGCCCGTGAATGCAATACCTCTGTATTTGTTCTTGGCCAAATCTAGAGCGACTTGCCGTCCAATGCCACGCGATGCTCCAACAACAAGAGCAACGGGGAAGGGCTCCTGCGCCATTTTAAAATGACCGAGTTAGAAGTCTAGTCAACTAGATGTGATTGTCGTTGTGAATTGGGAACAATCGTGAGCCCAAGGAGGCTCATAATTAATGCTTGATTGCATCATTTGTCGATACCAGCAGTCACGCGCTTGCCTTAATTACCGAGGCTTGGGGTGGAGTCAGATCTAATGTGGGGCAGTGGGGTCGACAACCTCGGCCAACCTACAGTAGCACGTGAGTAGGTAGTTCTCAACAGCACTTCATTCCAAAGACTCGCTCCAGATGCCAAGAGCAGGGCATTCGACCTTGACTCTGGTGGTTCTGGATAATTTCTACCCACATCCACCTTTTCCAATCAAGTCATGGCATCAAGTGTAGGTTCCAGGTGAAAACGATGACCTTACCTCCCGAGGTATTTTCACGGCAATTTATGCCGCGAAAAGAAATGGACCAAGTGCTGGCTCGTGAAGTTAAAGTTTGCCGTCTGGTTCGGACTGCCCGTCAGGTCCAACCCCAATGTCGAGGGCCACGCGTGGCCCAACCCTTCAACCGTCAAGCCCCTCACTTCCGCCCCCGGACAGTCCCACGATTCCTGCCAGGCACCGGGATGTACCTCCGTCACGCTGGGCTGAGGCCATTCGCCAGCGAATCGCCCCTTGCACCCGTTGCGCTCAGCCCACTGCCTCCTCCACAAGCGGACGTCTGGCTCGGGGCCGAATGAGCCGTCTAGCGGACTTCGACCCAGAAACTCGGTGATCCTATCTTCTACGCCGTGCGCGTGGAGGATCGGGGCCGGACGGGACGGAGTGCAGTTGTAGAAAGCATAAGTGCCCTGGTACAGCGCTGGGGACACGGGCGCGAAGGCGGCAATGATGGAAGACGTGTCAGGCCGGCATGCCAGGAGCGCCGTGAATCCTCCGCCGTTGGACTTGCCGCACGCGTAGATACGTGCCTGGTCAATGCTGTAGGTCGATGAGACGGTGTTGATCATGTCGTAGACGTAAGCAATCTTGCAGATGGTTAGTTTTGGATGCTTTACTGGTGTAGAACTTGAGGATCTGGATGGAGGGATATAGGGGGGAAGCCCACATCATCCACGGTTGTGTTTTCGTATGGAGCCCCTTTCCAGATGTGCGTCATGTTCCAGTCGGTGTTGTTGACTCCCTGGGCGTACGCTGTCAAGAAAGGCTTCCCTGCTATGCGCAGGGACGGATCGGAGAGCTCCGTGATACGCTGCTGTTTCTCACTGAGCCCGCCAGCTGGATATGCAGTCGCCATTAGTATTAACTCGAAACGAGATACGCCCTGACCAAGTTACACCATGATTTCTAACTGACCACCATGAAAAGAAAGCACGAGAGGATAATCTTCCCCGTGGGCATAGGTTTCCGGGACGTTGAGCAGAAATGTGCGCTGTGTCGGCAGCGTATAAGCGACGTTTCCAGTTTTCGGTTCGTAAGAGAGCACGAATTGTGATGCCTCTGCTAGACCTGCGACGAGCAGGGACATTGGAACAAGAAGTCTCATTGCTGCTTACTTGTTGGATACCTGGCCAGTGTCACCACGAAGCTTCAGGATGAGGGGTAAAAAAGTAGCGACGACGTCATGTATGTGCAATACAACCAAAGAGAACCACAGCCCAGACACCCCACGCGATAATTACGCGCGATGGTGCGATAAAATAAAATATCTACAATCGCGCCGATGTCGGCATTCCCAAACTTGACACCAGATCAGGGTTGTTAACTAAGAGGAGTGAGGGCTATCACGGGACCTCAAAGCTCTACCAGACGCCGATTGATATCTCAATTCTAAACCTTGACTGCAAGCAGGCCTAACTCCTTTGTTTACTATCACGCCGTTCAGCATCCCTACCCCAGACCATTGTTATCATAAGCCAAGTTTACCCCAGTGGATGGGCAGTCGAGTAGATCGATTGCATCAGAACTCGCCTGGGCCCTTGCCAAAATGGCCACCGTTGGGGACTTTCAGCCACGGAACCGACTTCGCATCGTCGGTATTTGCTCCCACAGTGTTCCCCCACCAGCTAAAGACGACGCCATTGTAGCTGAGGCAAAAGAAAATGAGCACGGTAGCAACTGCAGTCCCAGTGTCCATGGCCGCTGAGAGGAGATCTGCGAGAAGCAACGAGTTAGCGCCCAAAGTTGAATGTGACCGCTTATGGAAACGATAGACTTACAGTTGTATTTCTTCCACCAGTCAAAGGCTCGCTTCCGGATGAGGTAGTTGAACAAGAATCCAAAAATGAACCAAAGGGAGTATTGCGCTGTACAAAAGATCAATTCGACGGGTCTGAGAACGAGGAGCGACTAGGAGACGTACTTGTATTCGCTGGAGGGATGTTGCCAGCCGCGTTTAAGAAGACCGGGACATTGATGTAACGCACCCAACTATTTGGATATCTTCGGTAAATCATGTAGACTAAAATCGTCAATACCGGCTAGACCGGAGACGCTGAGGTTAGCTCGGGGACCGTTTGTCTGAGGTGTGAGAGTTCAACATACCCCGATTATGAAGAAGTACATAATACCGCTATAGACCTGCCCTGACTGGAACATCCTCTGAGGGCCAATAGATCCCCATATGATAGAAGCGTTGTATACCACCTTGGCACCGTTACAGGTGAAGCGCTGCGTGTTGGATGGTTCGCAGAGCTTCGGAATATGGCCCATCATCCATCTAAGGACTGCGTTCCGCGGATCAGGATCTGGGTTACTACTCGGAAAAAGCAGGAAGGGGAGGGATGGGAGAAAATTGCTCACCACCAGTCTGCGTCAGGGTCGCTAAGATTGACGAATAAACCTGACCGACAAAAAGGACTCGAGGGGGGATTTTCTGGGAAGGAAAGTTAGCAAGCTCGCGAAAAGAAAGGGGGGAATATGACGAATATGACAATACCATATATTGACCCAGCTTGAGGTCTTGCGCAAAGTCCATGCCATGCTTGACTGAATTGTACCCATAAAACTTGACCATCATGTTGGCGATGGGTTTGCCAGGCCACGCATACCCAGCGATGAGTTCGGTGATGATGTTGAGAAAGCTGCGAATGTAGTGTTTATAGTCAGCGCAATGCGTAGATATGAGGGGCAATTAGTTGGTGAGAAATCACAGACATTCTCTGGTTAGTTGTGCCTTCAAGGATGCCCTCGGGCACAATCAGGACAACCCCCAGGCCGAAGCACACCACAATAAATCCCCAGACAGGCAGGCCAGTGTCCCAATATCTCACGGTCAGGATGCCCATGCCCAGAACAACGACGGTGAGAATACCATACCACCAGTCTGGCACCTCTTGATAGGATCGCATCAGCCGCTTGTGGATATCTTCGCCGCCGTGACGCGAGTCCTTGAACTTGGCCCATATCTCGGAACCATTGTATAGATATGTGTAGAAGACAACGGCAGTCACGGCGGCGAAGGAAAGCGCATATGTGAGAGAGTAGGACATGGAGATGTACATGGGCGAGTAAGCTTCGTACTTGCTGAGGACAAAGTCGAGGTTCTCGTCAACCACGCGTGAGATGTTGTATGACTTGCCGGTATTGTCATATGTGCTGGAAGAGAGGAGGGGCAGGCTTGTGTAACTCCATAGTCAGTATTATGTCAAGTCTAGCCGAAGCATAGAAAAAAAGATAATGAAGGATAATGACTTACAAGCCGCTGTACCAGACGTTGGTGTAATACAATATTGGCGATAGGAAGAGGTAGAACAGCACGACCACAGCAAAAGCGTTGCAGGTTATGTAGAAGGGCGTCGTGAGAGGAGACCCGGCCGAATTCGCGTAGGTGATTTGCGTCCAGTCGATGCTGAGTGGCAGAAGTCCGAGCCCAGAGTTCATCTACACAACACAAGCTTGAATCAGGGCCATCCACGACGTCTCTGACATGTAATTAATTAATGCTACTTACCCCGAAGATGGTGTTGACCTTCTGGTTGTGAGGGAAAATCCACGTAACAAACGCAAAGGTGCCAAGGCTTGTCCAGATGTAATCTGGGAACCAGAACAAGACAAAAGCGAAGAGGGAAAAGTATCCGAAGAAGCGGTACCGGGTGAGCATCCAGCCGTTGGCAGGCGAGCTGTCCTGCGGTTCGTGCAGGGCCCGGAACAAGACCGTGGAAGACAGGGACGACGGCCAGATTAGTGCGGCCGGGTAGACAAGCCATCGACGGGAAAGGCCAGCAAGTCCGAATCTGAACACGCATGTCAGAATAATAGTTACTATGCGCAAAGTCTGCTCTCCCGCCGAGGAGGGGCCAACTAACCCCATCATCTGCGTGGTTAAGAGGTAAATGAAGCAGAACCCCGCCCCGTAGTCACGGTTCCAGTACACGGGGCTGATGATGGCTACCACAGAACCGGCGGCATATGCGGAGCCGGCGCTGATGTTGACACACTGGTTTTGTTCGTTAACGAGTCAAACAAGGTGTAATAGAGTAAGTACGCTGCGGCACCAGTGAATGCGGGACTTGACTAGAACTTACTATCACAATCAACGCATGCTCTTTCATTGTAAATTGCCCCGGGTTGATGTCGAAGGTGAAGCGGCCCAGAGGCACACGCCACCGAGGAAGTTTTTCCCATGCTCGGCCAATGGGGAAGACAAGAAGCTGTGCAACAACATATCCAATCGAGAGCGACGGCTATCGTGCGTCGCGTCAGCGCTGTCTAGACGACTGAGCGTCGGTATTGGGAAGTGAACCCACGTAGCGCATGGAGAAGAACTGGTTAACTCCAGAAAACAGCGTCACAAAGATGGTGGTGAGAATCCAAGCGCGGACGGCTGGCCATGCATCAGTTACTACCGAAACAAATCCGGAAGACAGACGGCGACCTCACTGTTGCAGAGGGTGTCTGGATCGTCCGTGTTGGGCACACATGCGGCGACCTCGGGAACTGGAAAGCCGGATTAGACCCTCGGTGGCGGGATTAAAGACCAGTCTAGCATTACTCACAAGGAGACTGGTCACCATGAACATCGCACTTGAATGCTTCATCTGGTGTTAACTCTGTCTTCTCAGCCTTTTGCAAGATTGCTTTGCTCTCGTCGTCGCTGCCGGACACGTCGGCCTCAATGTCCGACACGTCTATCTTGAAGTTGTCCTTCTCCTTCGCCTCAATCTCATCATCCTCCCCTGTATGAGTGTACTGTGAGAAGGTAGGCTGTATTTCGGCAGCCATGTTTTTATGCTGGTGCGTGTGTTAGTAAAGCTTGGCAGAACTTGGCAAGACAGAGCGGGAGAGATGCGGGGGTCATGGAGGATTGGACATTAGCTGTCGCAATCACCACTGCTGAGCACGTTATTAGTAATTACCGGGTATGAGAGGTTGCATCAAAAATTTAACCTTCATTGTAAGACATGCGGTAATCTCGCCGCACGGCTTGCTATGTATGTCAGTTTGTGTGTAACTCTATCTCGTCAAGATAGCGATTGCAGATGTTAATTGGCTGGTTCTGTTAATACATGTCGCGGCTATGCAAGGGAGACAAGGTAGACACCAATCATCATTTATATAGCATGGCTGCAAGTTTTAGGATAAAGCGGTTTGGCTATTCGTATTTGGTCGGGGAATCGTTTGTAACTTGGTTAGATGGCGATCACACAAATAGCGCCTGATCAATGTGGCAACTCAGATGCCACCCCAACGCGGACAGCAAGAGAGCTCAGCCAGAACATATGCTTCGGATCAAGCTGATGGCCCTTGACGTAGGTGGATTTATCCCATTGCTGGTTGCATCACGCCATGAATTCATTGTCATACGGATAATTTTAGTCCTGCTGTAATGACGCAAGTGAGGCAGTTCCCATCTGCTATATGATAATCACCAAAGGCTCTGCATAGAAACTCCACATGACCTGCACCTTTGCAGAGTTGTCCATCATTCTCCCATTCCTTCTCACCACCAAACCGTACATGAAATGAGTTATTGCTTGGCGCTAAAGTCAAACCAGGCTCCTTCGTAGAACGTGGGATCAAAGACACGGAAACCAGAGGCTTTCTCCACGGCAGAGACACCTTGTGTCCTCGCTTCAAAAGTCCACGCCTCACCCGCCTCGCGCGAAGATAATTGGGATGTGGCCACTACGCCACTCTTATCTGCCGCCGTTGTCTCGTCATCAGCGACAGTATCATAAAGCCCCGTGGCAACCGAAGCCAGCCCTAACTTTTCAGGGCCCCGTGATTCTTGAGCCATGAATTCATTCCACGAGAGGGGAGGAAGCCTGACAACAATGATTTTTTCCTTCCACGGAACCTTGATTATGTCCGCTCTCCGAATAACATGAGGCTCATCGAGGGAGCTGGGACTTGGCAACTTTCCCCTGACCTTCGTAGCCCCGGTGTCGCTAAAGCAATGGGAATCGAGCGGCATTTTGGAGATGGAGTCTTCGGAGGAACAGAACTGTATTGACGGCCCCATTGAAAAAGAAAACTCGAAGATTGGGCGTTCAAGGGTTGTCTGCAACGACGCCTGAGGCGTCCGAACGGTTCGGTCAACAAGTGGCGGATGCTCCGCTACTTCCAAGTCGGTCTGAGTGGATATAGAACGGTAGTCGGCTCGAAGATCTGCTGGCGCCTCACTTGGCCGGTCCATGGGTCCGATGGGAAATTCTGTCAGAGTCGACACCGAGTCGTACGTTGATGCGGGATGTGTTGACGAAGGACTCAAATCAACTAATCCCGTAGCCGGGCCAGCCGCTTTTTGATCCTCGAGAAACCTCCCAATATCTCTCAGCAGATCGCCCTACTCCTCGAACAATTCCCGTCAGCTGGAGTGGGTACTCGGTTTCTTCCGGAAGAAAGCACGTACCAGTTCATACTTCGAATGGTTCAGAGCTTTCGAGCTAGTTGCCATGTTCCAAATGGCGAGTCACCGAGTAATTAGGTCTCCGATGCAGTTTCTTACGTGCCAGGGCGTTGTAGGTAGTTGTAGATAGTAAAAATCCCAACCATGAACCACGACGCGTCTGCTAACTCTTGTTCCGTCCAATGTGGGGGGAAGAAAAAAGGGGGACTCCGGGAAGCCTGTGTGCGCGGGGTTGTGTTGATTGTTGGTTCCGGTCTTAATTGATAACTAAAAATAGCCGTGTCGCTTCCAAAACCAACAGCCAACGAACCACTGCATCGTCGTACCCCCGTTTCAAATGATGCACAACCTTCATTGATAACTAAAAATAGCCGTGTCGCTTCCAAAACCAACAGCCAACGAATCACTGCATCGTCGTACCCCCGTTTCAAATGATGCACAACTCAGCACAATGACAGGGAGCAGAATGCTTCTAGTAGGCGCGCGCGTCTGAGGAGCGACAAAAGAGACTCTGCCTAGCAATCCGCCGAAACATCCCTCCGATGCTTTGGCGGCTGCAGAGGGTAAGGCGCGGCCTCGTGATCCGCCCCTCGCCGATCTCTTGTTTAATCAGGGAGGTAGTGGGTGAAGAAGCCTGTCAGCGCAGAAAAGGCGGGGGCCGCCGCATCTCGAGCCAGCCAGCGTACAGTTCGTACAAATCCCACCATCCAAGACAGCAGCAAAGACCAGTGCGGCATCGTCACCGAATAAGAATACAATGGCAAACTTGTCGGATTTCCAGGTTCTGTCGTTTGACGTCTACGGCACTCTGATCGACTGGGAACGCGGCATGTTAGCTGCTCTACAGCCCCTCCTAGAAGCCAATGACGCAACTTCTTCCCACTCCCGTCAGCAACTTCTGGAGGGAATCCACGAGCTGGAGCGTGAACAGCAAGCGAAAACCCCTGGCATGCGATACTCAGAAGTGCTCACGGCAATCCACCCTCTCACCGCTGCCAGATTTGGATTTGCCGAGCCCACGGCGGACGAATCTGTGGCGTTTGGGGCTTCGGTCGGCCAATGGCCCGCATTCCCAGATACCGTCGAAGCACTCCGTCGGCTCTCCAAGCATTACAAGCTGGTTGTTCTGTCGAACGTGGACCGCGAGTCCTTCGCGGTAACCAACGCCGGCCCTCTCCAGGGGTTTACGTTCGACATGGTCATCACGGCTCAGGATGTCGGCTCCTACAAACCAGACCCCCGGAATTTCGAGTACATGATCGCGCAGGTGAAGGACAAGTTCGGAGCAGACAAGCATCACATTCTCCAGACTGCGCAAAGCCAATTCCACGACCACCACCCGGCCGGTGCGATGGGAATCAAATCGTGCTGGATTGTACGCCCTGGAGCAGTGATGGGCGATCGGGACGGCGAGATCTACGACTGGAGATTTGACACCTTGGGCGAGATGGCAGATGCACTGGAGACCGAATTGGCGGTGGCTAGGGGGTGCTAGGGGAACTGGTTAGCCATTAACCTGTAACCAGCTGCTGTCGTTGAGAATCGGTCTTTTCTTGTGATAGTTGCTATTATTATTATGTTCATTTCGGTCCAAATACCCTTCTCACTCGATTCTCTGCGAGTTGGGTCGCAGTCATGCTCCCACCCCTCCCCCTTTTTTTTCAATGTCTCCAGTCTCGCGATTTGGTTGTGTCACAGCAAGTAGACATCCTTTGCCAAGTCTCGTATTGCTCGTATTGTCAGACACCCTACTCTGTATTCAATGGGCGTCCCTGGATTAGACTCCCACACCGCCTCGTTGTGCGCTTAAAAATGCAGGCGATGGCCAATGGTGAAGCTGCCGACAAGGATGTAGGAGAGTTGAGACAGTGGACAGGAACTGTTCTCCTTCTTCTCTCCAACAAGGAGCAACAGGAGGGTCACGGCAGGAACTGGAATTCGGGCAAAACCAACATTCTACCTTTGCGTGTTGAGTGAGACCAGGAATTAGCCACAACCACAACTTTCATCGTTAGTAAAATCCGCTACAAATTGACAGCCGCACCTCCTCCCTGTTTTCGAAGACTAATTATCATCCGCACACTTCAGCGATAGCCTTAGCCGACGAAACAATTCTAGGATGGAAATTCAGGTATTCACCTGTTTCGTACAGCGAAACGCACAGGAGCTGTATGAGATGCTTTGGGAGCCCAAAAGCTTCCCCAAATGGGCTTCTGGTCTTGCCAGAGCCTCACTTCAACAAGATGAACAGGGTTGGAAAGGACAGGGCACGAAGGGACCAATCCGAATCACATTTACAGAGCACAACACCGTGGGCGTGATGGACCACTGGGTTGATTTGGGGGAAGGTCGTATCGTCTACGTGCCTCTGAGGATCATTGCGAATGGAAGCAGGAGCGAGGTCAGGCTCGCGCTGTTCCGCCAACCTGACATGGATTCCAGGAGATTCGCCCACGACGCAGCTTGGGTGAAGCGGGATCTAGAGGTACTCAAGGCACTTGGCGAGAGTATGTAAGCACTCCTTGGCGCCATGGGGCTAGAGCCATTTCTCTCTACACGATGCTTCGATTGTATTTGACCCACGACTGGATGAGCCTAGTCGTGACTTGAGTTTGCTCTAAGCCTGGTCGAGGTGTGCGGGCGAGGAGAGAGAACAAAGACAAGACATCATCTTCATTGTAGCTGCTGTGAATCATATTATCGCCACAGCTCCTTTGGACAGAGCCGCTCGAGATGAGTGGGACCAAGTCGCCAGGGTTCTCGTGGTTCTTGATGCACTTGTGGATGGACAATGCTGAATGACCACCATGGCTGTTTTGTGCTAGTTAATGCGAAAACAGGATCTGCATCGATAGTTAAATCGTCAGGTTCGATTAGAGAAGCTTTGGTGTGACTCTTCTAACTCCAAACTATTGTGGTAAGCTGGTGGGATGGTGTAGAAATTAAGCGTCGGCTATTTTCCCCTCATCTTCGTGAGCCACTTTGCGGATACTCCAAGATTCCCCACTTGTCCATGCTCTCACGAAGCCTAGTTCACTGTAGCGAGCAGAGATCATCAAACGTGATAATCCCACCACGTTGTCGGCTTGATAGGCGTGAGGTCAGGCGCATCAAGCCTGTCCCATTTGCATGCGGATTGATCTTTAGGCCTAACCCTGCCAACAGCACTTGGTAGCATAACTACTTGGACCCTTTTCTTTTTTTTTTTTCTTTTTGACAACTTTCCCCTGAGCCACATTGAATATGGCGGAACATATCCTCTTCTACGACAAGCCCGCCAACCTATGGGAGGATGCCCTGCCCATCGGAAACGGCAGGCTGGGTGCCATGGTGCGCGGCACCACCAACGTCGAGCGCCTATGGATCAACGAAGACTCAGTCTGGTACGGTGGGCCTCAAAAGCGCGACAACCCTGCAGCGCTGGCCAGCCTTCCCAAAATCCGCGAGCTCATCGATCAGAACCGAATCGCCGAGGCCGAACACATGATCACCCGGACCTTCACCGGCATGCCCGAGTCCCTGCGGCACTACGAGCCCATGGGCGACGTGTTTCTGACCTTCGGTCACGGCACTGATCCCCCAGGGAATTACTGCCGCACCAGCGGCATCGCCGCCTTCGAGAACCAGTTCACTGGAAACGCGAGCAAGGGGCCCCAGGGGTACCGTCGCGAGCTTGATCTACGCACCGGCGTGGCGAGTGTTGGGTATTCGTATGAAGGTGCCCGATACTCGCGACAGGTGTTCTCTAGTACGACCGACGAGGTTGTTTGTGCCAGCATCTCTTCCGATAACGAGATCAAGTTCTGTATCTCGCTCAATCGTGGCGACCACCCCGAGTGGGATCGGCGGATCAACAAAACCTTTGATTCGCTCGAGTCGATCGAAGGCGGGCACTTGCTCTGTGGCCAAGCCGGCGGTAAAGGTGCCGTTGCGTTTGCCATGGGAGTGCGAGTGATCATCGAGGGGGGAGCGGGCACAGTTGATAGCAATGGCTCTACTATCGAAGTCGTTGCCCGGGGAAGGGTCATCGTCCTGGTTTCTGGCGAGACGACCTTCCGAAATCAAGACGCTGCCCAAGCAGTGAAGGCTAGGCTTGATGCTGCGGCGACCAAATCGTGGTCTGACCTGCTGTCTGCGCATGTCAAGCGCTTCTCACATCTATATGAGCGAGTCGAACTCAAGCTTCCGGGGAGTCGAAGCCAGATGGAGACCCCAACCGATCAGAGACGGGCCAAGGTCCAGGAGGGGGCTATCGATAACGGCATGACGGCGCTGCTCTTCCATTATGGCCGGTACCTGCTCATCAGTTCCTCACTCTCCGGTCTCCCTGCGAACCTGCAGGGTATCTGGAACGGCGACTTCATGCCAGTATGGGGTTCCAAGTACACCATCAACATCAACATCCAAATGAACTACTGGCCTGCCGAAGTCACCAACCTCCCCGAGTGCCACAATGCCTTGTTCGAGTTGCTCGAACAGCTTGCCGAGAGAGGGGCTAAGACGGCCCGAGACATGTACGGATGCCGCGGGTGGGTGGTCCATCACAACACCGACCTGTGGGCCGACACAGCACCGCAGGACTCGAATATCTGCGCCACGTACTGGAACCTCGCCGGAGCGTGGTTCTGCACACACCTTTGGGAGCACTACCTCTTCGGCCGGGACGTTGACTTCCTCCGCCGCATCTTCCCAATCATGCAGGGCTCGGCCCTCTTCTTCCAAGACTTCCTCATCGAGCGCGACGGCAAGCTCATCACCTCGCCCAGCTCGTCGGCCGAGAACTCGTACCACATCCCCGGGAGCCCGGACAGAGTGGGCTCCATCTGTGCCGGCCCGGCCTGGGACGCCCAGATCCTGACGGAGCTCTTCTCCGCCTGCGTCGAGGCGAGCACGGTGCTCGGGCTGCCGACTGCCGAGTTCGAGGCCGTGCTCGCCAGGTTGCCGCGGCCGCAGGTCGGCAAGCACGGACAGATCATGGAGTGGAAGGACGACGTCGACGAGGTCGAGATCGGCCACCGCCACATCTCGCACCTGTGGGGCCTCTTCCCCGGCAAGAGCATCCGCGGCCCCGAGCTGCATGCCGCCGCGACGCGGACGCTCGAGCGCAGGCTGTCGGGTGGGGGCGGCCATACGGGCTGGAGCTTGGCGTGGATCTTGTGTCTGTATGCGCGGTTGGGCGATGCGCAGGCGGCGCAGGAGGGGGTGCAGAAGATGTGCAGCGAAGCGGTGCTGGATAGCCTGTTGGCGAATCACCCGCCGTTCCAGATCGACGGGAACTTCGGGTTCACGGCTGCTGTGTCCGAGATGCTGCTGCAGAGCCACGACGGGGATTACATCGACTTGCTTCCGTGCTTGTTGCCGTGCTGGGAAGAGGAGGGAAGCATAAAGGGACTGAGGGCACGGGGGGGTGTCGATGTTGAGTTGCTAAGTTGGAAGGATGGAAAACTGCTGGAGGTTATCGTCTCGTCCAAGATACCTCAGACTAGAATCTTCCGCATCGCCCCTGAGCGTCTGGTATCTGGCAAGGGTGTGGTCAGCGTGGAACTTGTGCCAGGATCTCCGACGAAGTTGTCCGAGTCGTGGGCTTAGGCTAGGCTGAATCTAGACTGTCTTGATCGTTCTTGGAAACGCTTAAACATCACTCTACAGATCATGCAGATTGAGAGGGACACGGGACGGGAACCTGTCCCGGAACCGAAGAAACACAACAAGAACCAACGAGTGGTTGAAAATGGCGCTGTTGCACTCGATGGGAACCGCAGTTTAACATAAAACGAAAGAAAACTACCTACATCACTCTCCTAAGGCCATACACGAACCATTCTTCCGACCTGATTTGAACATGAGAACCTGCTTTGAAGGCGTTCGGTGGCCATCCATCGCGTCTTCCATCCTCTTAACCCTTTCCTTCTCCTGAGGCATCGGCAACGATGTGGTACCTCAGTTTTTGGCTTCTGCACGATCCTCATCCGTAATTACATAGTCCTTAAATTCCCTCGCAGGCACGCCGCGTGCAAAGAGGATATCCAGTTCTTCGTATGTTCTGTCACCAGTCTGCGTAGAAGGGCAAATTAGCGTCCATCACTGCAAAGGCAAGGAAGCAAGGAAGCTAGAAAGAAAGGGGGGAGGGGTCAAAAGAAGAAAAAGAAAAAAAACCCAGACGCCAAACGAATAAACATCGTCGCCATACATACCTCAGGAAGTCTATAATAGCTCCAGATGGTGTTTAACAGGGTAAGTCCGCCCCACAAGAACTCGATCTTGGCCCCCGCATTGGTGGCGCCGGGATTCAGGAAATATGGCCCAGCAACTGTAATGACGAGGTAGGTTGCACCGTTAATGGTGGCAGTGAGCGAGAGCGTCTTGGCACGTAACCTTGTGGAAGGAGTCTCGGACGAGATGATAAAGGCAAGGGGGCTGAGCGTGAGGGAGTAGACGAGTTGCATGGTGATGAGCAGCGTGGCCTGCGCCCAGGAGTACGCTGGGTTAACCTTGTAGTCTGGGGCCAGACACAGAAATCCCACGACCCACAGCACGGGGAGGCAGTACAAGATGCCGATCATCCAGCTCCGTCGGCGCCCCAGCCACTGGACCGTGAAGCCGCTGGCGACGACACCGATGAAGCCGACGCCGTTCAACCCGATGCCCATGTTGAACGCGTTCTCCGTGCTCAACCCGACTTGTTCGAATAGGTACGTGGCGAACCCAGGAGAGTTCCCCGAGAAATTCTGGACGACGAAGGTCATGGCGCAGATCTCGAGGCGGCGCAGATTAGAACGCCTGAACACATCCTTGTATGTTGCGCCAAGCTCCAGCTCCCGCTCGTACTGATCTGTTCTGACCATCATGGCGAGGATGTTGGCGTTCTCGGGATGCGACTTCTTGTTGGATAGCCCGTCGAGTGCCTTCTTGGCATCTTCCATGCGATTTTGTCGGATCAGCCACCAGGGCGATTCGGGAGCCCAGTAGAGTCCCAAGAGGATGACGGCGGGCCACACCCACTGAATCGCGTAAGGGATCTTATACGCCCAGATGGATTTCCAATTGACAAGACCGCGGGTGATGCCGGTCTGCAGGAACTGGCCGATGACATAGCACAGGCTGACGTAGCCGGTAAACCACCCGCGGAGGCGCATTGGGAGGACTTCGGACGCGTACGTCGGGGCCAGCACGTGGTAGCCTCCCCAGATCAGTCCGCTGAGATACATGGACACGGTTAGGACCGTTCTGTTGGGCGCGAAGACCTGCATGAACACCAGAGCAGTGGTCACGAGCAAGTACGCAGCTAACGTCTTCTTCCGGCCAAAGCGGTCCATCGGCACGGCGACGGCCCAGGCACCGACGACCTGGCCGACGATGGGGCCCATGGACATGGCCACCTGCCACTCGGTCGGGATCTGGTGTCCGTGGCCGGGGACCTCGCTGCCGAAATGTTCCCGGAAGGCGGGGAGGGCGAAGAAATTGCCGGTAATCTCAATGTCGTAGGCGCGCATGATGATGGACATGGACACGAGCATCGACCAGGCCGCGGCCTTGCGGTGCTTGACCAGCGCCTTCCACGTGGTGAGCTCGCGCTCGGCGAGTGTGCCGTCCAGGGCCATCTGCTCGTTGATAGCGTCCATCTTCCCGGTCACGGCGGCATCGTGGAGCTCCTTCTCAGGGCTGCCGGCGGTCTCCAACTCGGCCGCTGCCCGCTCCAGCTTTGACTCCGTGGGTTTCATGGTGTCGTCAATCTCGGTGACGGTTCAGGCTTTGTTGGTGTACAGAAGATCGAGTGGTGATGAAAAGTGACGGAGGATATTTGGGGGGGACGGGCGGTGAGGTGGGAACTGGAGAATCAGACACCGGCAAGCCGTGCGAAGTTTCGAAACGCGCGAGGAAGGGCAGAAAGCTCATACTTATGATACTTTACTTCGGTGAGATCCCCTTGCTCCAGGAGCAGTGTCCGTTCTGCTTCTCTGTTTTTTTGCTTGTTCTTCTTTCTTTTCCCCATGGGGATTAGTTTGCGGGGAACTGTTCATCAACCCTTTCTTTCTCTGACACTCCCCACATCGCACAATTGTTTCCATTTGATCCACTCTCTTGGCACCTTAGCTCCCTCAAGGATTGCCCAGGATCTCTGTTTTGAAAGCATCATTTCCGTCGGGATTAACTTGCCCTAAGCAAATATTTGGAACCTCGATGTAAATTGCCGTAAAGTAGAAGAATAGAAGAAACTATCATGCAAATGGTCCGTGTAACCTGGAGGCGATAGTGTCCCCTCGGCTGTTGGAGCCTAGACTGCCATTCTAAGTTCGACCGACTCTTTCCAAGAGCCCTGCGTGACTTCGAAGGTTAATCTAAAATCTCGCCCTTTGGTTATGAGTGGTGGTGCTAGATTTAGCTAATCAACTACATCATGAGCCCGAATCGCTACCTGTTCGCCAGATACTCCTACGCTCTTACAAACCGGGCCTGCAAACCATCGACACTGCTCCGTCCTGCAAACCATCGACACTGCTCCGTCCTGCGAACCTTCCGACTAGCTGATGGGTGCTACCTTATCCCATCACGAAGTGGTCGCCAAGTACCAAGGCACGATGATGGTTTGCCTGCCGAGAGTGGCCCTAGTGGAACTAGCCGCGGTTCTAACGGGGCTTTAGCATGCCTAGGGAAAAAGACTAACTCCACTTATGTCCCCCTCGTTCATGGCTCGCACCCGGGCCCTGGCTGGTCATACGTGTAGTTACCGTCGGAGTTGGTCTTTGCCTCCGGGTTTAACACCCAGCCAGCCAGCTTGGCATAAGAGCGGTTGAACGAGAAAGCGTAGCGTGGCATTCGGAGAGAGTATTAGCAGTAGCTTCACTCTAGAGCTAGAGGACGCAGCATCCCAGTTCAGACGACCCACATGGGACGTGCAAGTCCAGCCTTCCTTGATCCAACCCTTGGTTCAGGTCCTGGGTTAATCTGCCACTACTATGGCGATCTCTTTCTAGTGCCCTTCCTAGTCCATCTTCCATGGCCGAAAGTTGAAATTAATTACCGACGGGCAAAAACCCCCGTGGTCTCTCGACTAAGACTTTCGGAAAAGCCCTGCGGGAAAGCTCACTTTACACTGCCCGACGGATAATTAATCCCTAGGCTCGAGAAGACGAGGTAGGTCCAGTGCCAAAAGTGCCTAAGTTGTCCCTGAGAATGTTGGTGAGATCCGAGGTCATCCCCAATCCGGCAGGAGTTGTAATATCCCTGGGTTCCTAGGGCAAGGACATGATCATATGCGATTCTCAAGAACCAAGTTCCGTCACATCTCGTAGCCCATTCATTCTGCTTCATGTATGCCCCTCAACTAGCAATGTCTATCTCAGGCCCGGACTCATATTCCCTCCTCGCCGCCTTCTCGCAAAGCTCAAGCAATATTCTCCCGGCCCACTCAAAGTCGTTGGTATCCAAATATACTTGCGCGCTGAGCCTCGTCCACAAATGTTGCCCGTGAACGTAGACGACTATGAAAGTTCTGTACTTGTCCACGAGAGTCTTCATCATCCAGTCCGAGACTCTCTCGACGTCCTTGGATTGAACCACTCCTTTAGCTGGACCGTCTGCCTGGCCGGTGTGGGAGCCCTCCTCGCTCTGGTTAGCGTTGTGTTGAATCGCAAGAGGAAGCCTGACGTTCACCATGGCACAGTTCGTGGCAGTCCGCGTGGCATTGTCCAGAACCTCAGTTCCCAGAATGCCGGCAACTCTTTGCCCGCCCTCTTTCGCCAGCATGACCAGATATTCAAAGACTTTCTCCTCGCCTCCGAGGATCTCCCTCCTCCACCTGATGCTGTCCTTTACACAGAGGTAAGGCGAGTTATCAATGGTACCCGTGTACTCAAAGTTGCTCACGAACGTGCTTTTGCCATCTGTCAGCATAGAATTAGACCGGGTCGCTGCTTTTGACACGTAGCCATGCGATGTTGGGAGCGTCGACATCATGAGGTGCTGGTTGCGAAGCGGTACGTAGAAAACTGCGCAGCCGCGTGGAACGTATAGCCACTTGTGACAATTGCTGAAGAAGTAATCAGGGTCGAGATCGGCGAGGTTAATATCGATCATTCCGACTCCTTGGGCTCCATCAATGACGGAGATCACGCCGAGCTCTCTGCAAGTCCTAGTCATAGCTTCGAACGGGAAGCGAACCCCCGGTAGCGAGGATACTGTATCGTAGATGCATAGCGTAGGTCGCTTCCCATCGCGTTTGCTAGTGTGGACGGCGTCCTTGAAGCAAGCCACAATGTCGTCGTCTTCGCACGGATATGGAAGATGGATTGGGCGACTCGACACAAGACCATAAGAAGAGTCGACAATATAGTCCACAGTCTTGCCGCAAGCGCCGTAGATTGTGCTGAAATAGAGAATTTCGTCCATCCCGTCCTTATTCCACTGCATATTCCGGAGGACGATGTTGAGGCCGCTGGTTGCGTTGGGAACAAACACAACCGTGTTGACAGGCGCGTGCAGTAGTTCGGAAATAGCCTGTCTGGATTCATCCACGAGCTGGGAGTACTTGTAACGAATGAAAGGATCTGGCATTGCCTCTACCTGATCCTGGTAGCTGCGTAACTTGGCCTGGATCTCTCGTGGATGAGCTCCGAAGGAACCTGCGTTTGGGGGGGGGGGGGGGCAAGTTAGAACATGGTTCGACATCTAGGAGTAATCTGGTACAAAGAACGCATTACTATGATTGAGATTGCGGTACGATGCATCGAAAAGGAAGTGTTGCAGCATCGGCCTGCCGTATTCCGTTTGTGATTGAGACTTCATGGACTTCATGGTAGCGTCTGGCTCTGCTGTGCTGTCCCACGGGAGAAGCTCTTTGTCTGAATGAGCTTGATGGAGATTCTGTGCACAAGAGCACTAATCATCAACAAATTCGGGACAGACGTTCAAAGATCGCGAGGTCGAAGAATTACGAACGAGCGAAGAAGGGGGATCGGGGGGTGCCCGAGGGGGTTGCATATTTTAGCACGTTCAGAAGGTACCCGCTCCTGTAAGTGCATGCCCCACGAGCTAATGCTAGCACATATCTAGTGTTATCACCGCCTTCCCTCAAGACGGATTCTATCGGGATCCACCGTCTTTCTCATGCATGTGTTCTTGCTTCGTCCCAAACTCGGGTTTTGCTGGCTTGCTTCATCGTTGAAAAAAAAAACGTCAACAATCCGTTCGGTTACTACTCGCATCATGGTAGATCCAAGCACTTGTCCCCCACTCGGTCGCAGATCCGTTCAACAAGCAGCCCAAAGAATCGCAGGAAACGTCCATCACACTCCAGTCCTGAGAAGCCGATACATAGACCAACTCGCAAGCACGCCCCAAGCGGCTGCGATAATGAAGGGCAGCGAATGGGAGCACCAACCGGCAGCAAAGCCGCGAGTTAGAATTCTCCCCAATTGAGAGAACCTACAGCGAGTCGGGGCGTTCACACTACGAGGGGCTTTTGACGCGTTCCTTCGTTATATATAAGAAGAGGGAAGACCTTCTTCGCCTCGGTTCCAGGAACATTCGCGAACCGCCAGGATTGTGACGCACTCATCGGGAGAACCACGCCCAGGAGGTTGCGCTGGCCTGCAGGGAGCTGGGACTGCCTACTAGCGTCATGATGCCTTCCATATCAGCCCCGGGGAATATTACTGCGACGAAGGGGTGAGGAGCCGAGATATACTTTGGCGGGCCGGCGGCACTGAAGCGTCAGGCACGGGAAGATAAGCTGAAGGCGCAGCCCGAGTTCATGACCATCCCGAGCTCCTGTTGGGGTAGGGCATTATCAGTTTGGACTTGCAGACAGGCATCGCATATGATGAAGCCAAAAACAAACAGTAGGCTCGATGCTATAATGATCCTATGTGGCGGTGGCGGTGGCGGAGGCGGTGGCAGTGGTGGTCTTCTCAGCGTGGTTGCGCTGACTCTCGAGTCGTTGTTTTCAGACCTCCACAATGACAATTCATCAACGTTTTGATTTGCTGCCATGGGAGAGGACCAAGGCTTTTACTCCATGTCAGGTATTTGCTTACTTTTCGGCTTTGGCCCAATAGCATTCTGTATAACCTACACCATGCACTCCTATGTAATACAGTAGGAGATAAGAAGGTTGCATTGGTGCAGATCAATTGTCACGGGAATTTGGGAACCAAGCAGGTCAGAAATATGGAATAAATCGACCGGCCTCATGAATCTACCCCGCATCCCGCTATCAATTGCGATCATGATGAGCTTCTCATCGCTTATTGCCAGCCTAGGCCTCGGCCTCGCTGTCGTTTTCGTCATCAATGGCGTCTTGAACGCGTCCAAGAGTGCTAAGCGCCCTGCTCGGCCCCCGGGCCCCAAAGGCCTTCCTCTTGTTGGAAATTTGAACGATTTGCCCAAGCCAGGCGTACTCGAGGCACACCACTGGCTGAAGCACAAGGAGCTATACGGTTCGTTCAACATAAAATGCGATTCGCGCACCGAGGGGCCATTCTTGCTAAGGCATGGTATTAATTAATACTTGGTGCCAACAGGTCCGATTAGCTCCGTAACGGTGATGGGACAAACCCTGGTGATTATCAACGACGCTCGAATCGCATTTGAGCTGTTGGAGAAGCGGTCGGTGAAACATTCATCGAGACCGAGGCAGATCTTCGCAGGTGAAATGCAAGTTAGAAATTCACAATTGCTGACGTGACCTCCAATTGCAACTTGGAAATCGTATTAATATCCTTATGACATGGGCTGACAGTAATACCATAGGCTGGGCTGGGAGAATTCCCTTGGACTATCTCAATACAATGATCGCTTCCGGACTTACCGCAAGAACATGAGCCGCATCATCGGCTCCAAACCGGCGGCGGCGCAGTACAATATGCTGCAAGAGGCTGAAGTTGGCCACTTCTTACTACACGTCCTGGACAACCCGGATGGCCTCGTCGATCACATCAGAAAGTCGGTTTCGTTGTCTTGAGAGTAATTAGCAGTAATTATCGTTTGTATGACTGACTTACCCGCTTTTCTAGGGAGGCGGGCGCGGTCATATTGAAGATCGCGTATGGCTACACGGCAGAACCGTTCAAGAATGATGTTCTTATCGACATGGCTGGCGACGCTATGGATAAGTTTGCGCGTGCTGGTGTTCCTGGTGCCTTCATGGTCGATATGATGCCGTTCTGTGAGTGCTCATATTCTAATCACGAGCACACCTTCACGATGTTGGGTGGACATAATCTGACCAGTGATAATTATCAGTGAAATACCTCCCTGATTGGATCCCTGGAACTGGGTTCAAGAGAATCGCCCGACAATGGGGAGCGGAGCTCACCGATGTAACAGAGAAGCCGTATGCTTTCGTCAAGCATCAGATGGCCCAGGGCAAAGACGACTCGTCGTTTCTCTCACGGTTGCTAGAGGCGGGTGACTCGAGCCTCGAAGAGAGGTTCACCAACAAATGGTCAGCCATGTCTTTGTACACCGCAGGAGCTGATACGGTGAGTGTCTTTGCTTTTTGACTTTGTTCCCGATTAGAATGATATCCTGACTTCTCTTAGACTGTGTCAGCACTTGCATGCTTCTTCTTAGCAATGACAGAGTTCCCGGATATTCAGCGAACGGCACAACAAGAGATTGATCGAGTTGTCGGCCACGATCGACTGCCTACCGCTTCGGATCGTCAGAATTTACCATACATCGAGGCCATGGTGAAGGAGGTTCTCCGCTGGCATCCCGTGGCGCCAATGGGACTTCCCCATACAAGCACTGCCGATGATATCTGTGAAGGGTATCTTATTCCGAAGGGATCCATGCTGTTAGCAAACGTCTGGTAAGTAATTACGCCGGGAAATAGCCAACGTCGCAATGTTCAAGGAGTACAGAAGTCCATCTAACCGTAGACGTCACCATAGGCACTTCACGCATGACCCGGATGTCTATGAAGAACCCATGTCATTTAACCCTGAGCGATTCTTGGCAGCCGAAAGCCACGAGCCAGCCCCGGATCCACACACGTTCGTGTTTGGCTTTGGACGTCGCATTTGCCCAGGGCGCATTCTGGTCGACAACGCCTTGTATCTCAACATTGCGCAGTCCTTGGCGGTATTCAACATCAGCAAGAACATGGAGGATGGCCAAGGGGTTGAACGGAAGATCCAGTTTACGCCAGGTGTCGTCAGCCACCCAGAGCCCTTCAACGCTGTGATCGAACCGCGGTCTCCTCACCACGAGAAGTTGATCCGGTCGATTGAGTTCCCATGGCAAGAGAGTGATGCCAGGATTCTAGAGAGCATGAAATACTAGATAGAGTCATCATTGTCATATTATGGATGGACGGATGGCTGGGTAGATGGATGACTTACTCTGCTGAGCTGACGGATTCTGAGTGACTTCGACAATCGAGTTCCCGTGAGATACAAGACTAGGAAGAGCTGATATGAGACCCATGTTCCCTCTTAACGGCTTCACTCGGCGCTGACTATGACCACGAGATCCGGTCTCCACATAACGCCACACAGATCAATCTCAGGGCCATTGCGGTTTGCCACGGCGGAGCCGCAAGGGTCAGTATATCTCATTGGAAACAGAGAGACGTTCGAGGCGGATACTACGTACCCAGAATCTAAGTGCAAGGTCTTAAAACCCACGAGAGAAACTTGGCAGTGGAGCCCATTGGCCTGTCACAAGCCGGCCTCGAGCCTTGGCCATAACACTCACTGAGGCAGAGAGGCCACTCATCGTCACGACACGAACTACTGCGGCCGCTCCGTAGCCGACTTGAGGCTCTCAAGTCCCTGGTCGAGCTCCTTGTCATTCCACCGTCCCCTTCGTCATGTCCCGGCTCCAGGAATCCTGCGTAGGGATCTCCATTGTAGACCTCAACAAATCAAGCGTTAACTTAAAGCAACGTGGCAGACCACTTGCAGCACAAGACGCCCCTCTCCCTTGGCGGAAAAGGAGGCGGGGCCTTGGGCTGGTACTCGGGCGCCACTGATCATGGCTTTCACCAGTAAGGGAACCTAGCTCTTCAGCGTGCCGTCACCAAATGGCAGGTCCATTTTGATCTATGTTCTACTGATTTGTTCTCGTTCGGGGGGTTCCATTCGACAGGGTTCCCCGCAGGAGTTCGGGGTGATTTGCTTAAAACCATTTGAGTTGTCAAAATGAATCTCCACGGATCTAAGATTTCATCTAATTAATTAATACTGCTGGATAAATACAGATTCGGCTGGTAATTATAAACTTCGGGAGTAGCCTCATAATATATGTAGGTATTTATGTCGTAGTGAATAGTCTACGGTGAGTTCAGCATTATGGGCATGCCTTCTCTGTGTGATCTACCCTCTGTCTTCCTTTACTCGAATCTTTGACCTAATTATCATCATGCATTTCCATCTTCTGGCTCTCATCTGGGTGTACACCTCCCACGCCTCTGCAGCCATTACCTGGCAGTTGCAGAGGAACTCAAATCCCACATCCGACCAAGCCGACGCCTATACTCGCATAGAAGCCGCCATGGGTTTGGCCGTGGCGCGATACACGAAGTTAGCCGTCCGTCCAAACAAGTCCATCACAGTCCAGTACGTGCCCAGCGTGGCCACCGCGGATGGGAACTTCAACGGCAACATCCGATTCGGCTCGACCCGGTCGTACATGAACGAGCGGACCGCGCTCCACGAGATCTCCCACACGCTCGGCATTGGCCAGACACAAGCCTTCGACACGAGATGCGCCGCGAACAACTGGCCTTCGGCGACGAAGCTCCTGCAGTCATGGGACGGCGCCGATGCGAAGATAAACTGTGGAGGCGGGCACATCTGGCCCTATGGGCTCAATTATGATGATGAAATGAGCGAGACAAATGCGGACCGGCACTGTCAGCTAGTAGATGCGATGCTGGGTGATGGACTGGCAGGCTGATCCCCTCCCCCCCCACTCTTCTTCCCCCCACCAACTCCCCAGGAAGACGTGCGTTTTTCTGTTGATGATTTTATGGTTTGGGGTGAGACTGTTTGTATACGCGAAGAAGCCGGTTTCCGAGTGATGAGTTTGCGTGGCATGTGTTGTTTGCCCGAGAGAGAGGTCAACCGTCGAAATAGAGCATTATACAAGGAGGCAGGGTTTTTTATTGCCAGCCACCTCGGCTCCCGTTATTGATGCCCATCGTCCTCACCTGTCTTTCCGGGCGCTGTCTGTATCTGCTGTTACTAGATCTGCATTCGTCTTGTCATAGACGACGCACTAGCTAGCCGCTGTAACCTTGTACACCGCCATGTCATGAGAACCCAGCTTTGCTGAGACCGAGGTGCCGGTTCCCGAAGTTCCGCTGTACACCTCGGTCCATGCCCATGACCCAGCGCCCAACCCGGGAACATCTGCAAAGTTGACTGATAGGGTCGCCGCGCCATTTACCGCGACCAGCCCAACAACAACACCATCGCTGAGCGGTCCGGCCCAATAAGAGGGTAGCTGCCGAGAGTTGGGAGCTGCTGTACCGGCGGGCTGGAAAGGCATCGCAGCCTTGCCCAGGGGGTCCTGGCTGATCCCGAGGATGCCCTTGGACGCGTCAGTTGCGATGGCACTACACTAGTCCACAGCCTTATAGTCATTCGGGGCCAGGTCAGGCTCAACTCACCGTATTTTTTATGATGGCAAGAGACGAGCTCTTGATCTTTGTCAGGTCCGTTCCCAGAATTATCGGGGACTTGGCCAAGGCCCAAAGTCCCATGTGGGCACGCTCTTCGTTCTCGGTCAGACCGCCGTTGCCGATTTCCTTGCGAGATACCGTTAGCGCCTGTATCGGCCCCTAGTCCCATGAAATAATATTCACCATCATGTCCAGGTCGTTGAAACCTCCCGGCCCGGCGTACTTGGCCATCGGCACCGCCGACGCGGCAATGGAGGCCACCGAGCTCCACTGGTTCGTGATGTCGCTCGACATTCTCCACGAGTTGCCCACGTTCTTCCCCCACGTCCATACGTCGTCTCTGCCCCAGTTGCACATGGAAAAAAAGATGGGCCGCCCCGAGTCGGCCAGCGCATCCCGCATCTTGATATACCACGCGCTGCTGTTGCCGCTCGAGGGCGTGTTGCAGTTGTCATACTTCCAGTAGTCGACGCCCCAGGACGCCAGCGTCTGCGCGTCCCGGACCTCATTGCCCTGCGACCCCGGGTAGCCCGCGCACGTTTGGGTGCCGGCGTCGCCGTACAGGCCGAACTTCAGGCCCAGCGCGTGGATGCGCGTGGCCACGGCCGCGATGCCCTCGGGCCACTTCGCCGGGTCCGGGACCAGGTGCCCCGAGCCGTTGCGGCTCTTCGTCGACCAGCAGTCGTCGATGTTGACGTACGTGTAGCCTACGTCCTTCAGGCCCAGGCTCACAAAGGCGTTCGCGGCCGCCATGGCGTTGGAGGCGGCGGCTGTGGAGCATCCTCCGACATTCTGGAAGGGAGATTCAGTGACTTATTCATTGGTTCTTTTTTTTTTTTTTCTTTCTCTCCCTTATAATACTTACCCAGCTATTCCACCCTAGAGCAGGTGTGCGGCCCACGCCGTTTTCGAGTCGCTTGTTGACGAGTGTCTCTGTGGAACCCGATGGAGCTGCCAGGCTAGCCACAGCAAGGGCCGCCAGAAGCTGCAGAGTCTGGAACTGCATCTTTGTCTCGATATTCGTTTTACTAGGAGAGTATCATGAGAGCACCCCCGTGTAAGGAGAAATCGAGCACAGTTATGCTACGGAAGATGGGATGCATATTCGGAGCGGTTTCCGCCGTGCTAACACTCAGCCGGACCGTCACAGCGGGGGTTAATTCTGCCGCTCCAATACGGATCTGAGCCAAGAAGCTGTAGAAAGGGAGTTCCATGGCCGGATATTTTCTGCCCAATCAGGTAAATCTTTTGCCATAGTCCTCCCCTTTGGACGAGGTTAACCGGGAAATACAGCGACGGATATGATAAACTTTGAGAAATGGATGAATTTTGTTATCCTACCTTAATCTATACGGCTTACAAGCACAGCTGCCACGCGACCTCTCTCCGTTTTCCCGCACACCCGCACCTGCGCGAAGCACCCGTTGCACGCCGCGTCGCCAAACCGGTCGAGTTGGACTGCGGTGCCCGGCGCCAAAGTTCAGGTAACCCTGCAATCTTTTGAAGGTAGTAATATCAGGACAAAAAGAATCCCAAGAGAAGGTTCTCGTGGAATGGTAGCGAAAGGGGGACGCGCAACTAGAGTGCTAGAGGCAGAAGCTCCCCGGATGCAGGAAAGACAATGCTCCATGGAGAAAGCGCGGAACCCGGACCAAGTCATAGTCATCTTCAGAGACAGAGCCAACGTGCAGCGGGTCGAGGTTGCTGCCTAGAGGATAGACAACGCCAACCGAACCGCCGTCTTGAATGCAGACAGTAATCTCCTGCCCAGAGCAGCGGAGACACTCGGCGCAGAAAACGAGGTCAATATCACCAAGGTCGCGTGGCTCAGCAGAAAGGACTCCGGCAAAGCCTACGGTTCTAGGTGGCATACCTCACCAAGAGCAGCGAGGCCAAGAGACTCCTAGACAAACACTTAGCACGAGGCAATCAAAACAACGTTTGACATGACAACGATAGATCAGCGAGTCAAGGCAAGACTCCTCTTTAGAAAATGTGCCAGGGATAGCAATGTGATCAGGGCCCAGATATTAGCATCGAATCTAGAGCATGTGCCCCAGGACAGAAGCGTCCAGGAACAGAGAGACTGACTAAAGGCTGCAGTATCAGAGGCAGTCCCAAACGTAACAACAAAGGCCAAAGCAGCACCTTATGGTGCACGATGGACCTTACACGACTCCGCAAAAGCTACACGAATTATTGGCAAAACCAGGCAAGAGCACAACACAGGACAGGCCAAACCAACTAAGAGCGCAAGAGGCAAGCAGAATGTGCAGCAAAGGAGTACCACGATGCCATCCGCAGGCAGAAGAGGGCACACTGGGAAGGACTTCCCTCGCCTACAACGTGAACGTGGGCTGTGTGGGGTTGTGTGGGGTTGTGTTGTGTGGGGTTGTGCTGTGTGGGGTAGTGCTCTGTGGCGCCGTAAGCAGGGAAAGAATATCCGTATATGGCCTCGCACAGTAGGTACGGTCGTCTGCTTTCTCTTTCGCCTGCGATTTGGAAAGCCTGAGGCCGTGGCGGGGTCGCGGCTGTCGGCGGCCGGCCTCCTCTTTCGCCGCCGGGATGGCATCTTGGCTCAACTTCACCACAATGGAGTAACTAATTACCGTATAATTATATTCTGCGATCCTTGTTGTTACCGACATTTCTGTCGTGTGTTTCTGTGACAAGTCTTGTATGCTACATATCTGCTACATATCATCACCATGGATTCTATCAAGCACTGCGCACTCGAGAAGGTGGCTTCCAGCCGTGTTGCTGCTCTCGTCTCTGTTGTCCTTGCATGTCTTGTAATCCGTTCTCTGTACCGTGCTTTCGTCACCCCTCTACGAGGTATCCCAGGGCCGTTCGCTGCGAAGTTCTCCCGCATCTGGAAGCTGGTGGAGGTTCTCAAGGGCCACTTTGAAAAGACAGATATTGCCCTCCATCGAAAATATGGTCAATAATTATTACCCCTCTTGCGCCTCCTCTTTCTGCAGACGAGTTGACCATTTTTTGCCCAGGCCCCATCGTCCGCATCGCGCCCAATGAATACAGCATCGACGACCCGGCCGCCCTCAGAGTCATCTATGGCCACGGAAACCAGTTCGTGAAATCGCCATGGTATTATGCCTCTGGACCCCCCGACCCCGCACAAGCCGACCTCTTCTCACAACGCTCGCCCAAAGCCCATGCCGAAAGCAGGCGCAAAGTCGCATCGGCCTACTCGATGACGTCGCTGCTGCAGTACGAGCCCTTCGTGGACGACTGCTCCGCCACCTTGCACCGCCGCTTCAGCGAATTCGCAGCCACGGGCGAGGTGATCGACGTGCCGCTCTGGATGCAATGCTACGCCTTCGACGTGATCACGGAAATCACGGTGGGCAAGGCGCTTGGATTCATGGAGAAGGGCGAGGACGTCGGCGGCTTCATGGCCAGCATCGACAAATACCTCTGGTATGCCGCCAACGTCGGTGTCTACAGCGAGTTGCACCCGTACATCCAAAAGGCGATGTTGTTGTGGTCGACGGGCGGCCGCAAGGCCAAGGGCCGCCAGAACCTGGCCTACCTTGCCGAGTTCACGCAGAAGCAACTCGAGGAGCGCATCCTGCAGGAGAAGAAACTCGATGGCGACCGTGTCGATTTCATGACGCGGCTGTTGCGGCTGCACGAGGAGAATCCGGATAAGATGCCTCTGGCCTCGTTGTTTGGCAGCTGCATGACGAACATTGGCGCGGGCAGCGATACGACAGCGATTAGTCTAAGCAGCGTCGTGTATCATTTGCTCAAGTACCCCCATGCGATGAAGAGGCTACGGGATGAGATCGACAGCATGGCGAAGAGGGGCGAGATCAGCGATCCAGTAACGTTTGCCGAGGCGCAGCGGATGCCGTATCTGCAGGCGGTGCTGAAGGAGGCCCTGCGGTGTCATCCGGCGACGGGCTTGCCGTTGGGGAGAGTGGTTCCGAAGGGTGGGGCGAGTCTTTGCGGGAGGTACTTCCCGGAAGGGACAATTGTGGGGGTCAACTCATGGGTCGCCCATGCCAATACCTCCGTCTTTGGGGAGGATGCGGATAAGTTCCGGCCGGAGCGGTGGTTGGAGAGTGAGGAGAAGTCGGCAAATATGGAGAGGTATTTCATGGCTGTACGTTGACACACTCCCTCCCCCCTTCCATCTCTGGTGATAATAGGGGACAGTAAGGAAAAGACTAACTTGCATGACAGTTTGGCATGGGCTCCCGCACGTGTATTGGAAAGAATATATCATTGATGGAAATGAACAAGTTCATCCCGCAGCTACTGCGGAATTTCGATTTCGAGCTCGAGCGGCCGAATAAGGAGTGGGAGACTCATAACACTTGGTTTGTCAAGCAGAAAGGGTTTAGGGCCAAGGTTGTGAGGAGGAAGGTCTGAGGCTGGTCTTGGTTTTGAGAAAGCATACTTTGGCAAGTCGTAACATACTGCAACTGGAAAAGACCACGTCTTTCTCCGTAGTCTCCCTGTCCATTTTAATGCCCATTGTGCATCAGCTTGCTCTCACGCCCCGCCCCCTTCTCTAACAACCCAGCATGATGACACACTGCCTCGACCAACGTCTTCCTCACCCCCAGCCACACTGGTCTCTACACCAACCTTCCCATCCTCTCCGCCCGCAAATAGCATGACTGCCTCAAACCCCCATACAGCAGAATCTCCTTCACTCCCTCCTCGCCACCTCTCCACCTCCCCATTACTCAACTATCCCATCTTAACCCACATATTCACCAGGTCCTGCGTAATACCATGCCGTGTGAATCTGTCGAAGAATATGCACTGTGATCTGCGCAAGCTACCGCCAGCCCCATCTGCGCCGACGAGGTAGGAGGAGCATGAGTACCATTTTCCACCCCTATCTGTAATTTGGACTAGCGCCAGCGATGATGACCTCATGGTGGTGCTTGTACTGACGGCCCGTCTCGCGAACTTGTATGTGCGTGGGCGTTCGAGACCTCCCCTTCACGCTACGTACTGTACATGTACGGAATAATTACAGTACGTTTGTGGGGGAAGAAGGAGGGGTGAGGGGTAGCAACTTTGGCGCTTGGCCTCCCCCCATGCTTAAGGAACACGTAAGGGAACCGTCCCCAGAGCTTTCGGGCGGCAGACCCTTTGGCGATTTCTGATCACGCAGCACGGCTAGACTCCTGCAGAGTGCCAGGAATTATTTTCTCCAAGGAAACCTAACAGTGGCAGTTCCGTTGGTAAAAATTGGAGCTGGCCTAGGGAATTCCAGGTGGGGTTGTGAATTGGGGAGGGAATGGGGGTTTTCAGCAGCTGGCTTCCCCACATTACAGGTCAGCAATATTATTTTCCATGCAAATGGGGCAATCTCTCCCATCTCTTGTCTTCCAAATATAACTGTCTCGTACCCCCAGAGAACGCGGAGAAGGAGTAGTGGCCTTGATTTTCTACTTTGGCTTCACCGAGTAGCTATACACCACCAAACATGGAGCCCTACCAGTATATCCTCGCGCTCGTCAGCGCCTTTGTTCTGTACCTTGTCCAATTGCTCCTGGCGAACCACCTACGCATGCGCAAATACAAACTCCCTCCAAGAATCAAAGGTGGCGTTCCTCTATTCGGACACATGTTCCAAGTTCCTCCGGTACAACAAGGTCCCTGGGCCAAGAAGCTTGCCGAGGAACACGGTGAAATGTAACCTCTCCAAACCCACCCCCCCCCCTTTTCTCTGCGCAAAAAGCGCCTGAACTTGTCAAGTCTAAAACTGTATACTAATCAACAAACCCTCCTGCCAGGTTCACCTGTGACTTCGGCACCACAACCTGGGTCTTCCTCAACTCCTCCCGCGTCGTCCACGACCTAATGGAAAGGCGATCCGGCCTCTATTGCTCTCGCCCGCCCTTCCCTGTGACCCAGGACATCATGTCGCGGGGCGCGCGCATCGTCCTAATGGGCTACGACCAGCGCTGGCGCGATCTACGCAAGATCATGCACGGCATCCTCAACTCCCGGCAAAAGGAACTGTACAAGCCGTTCCAGGAGCTGGAAAGCAGACAGCTGCTGTACGAGTACTTGCACCAGCCGGATAAGTGGTACGTTGCCAACGGTCGGTACGCGAATTCCATCATCATGAGCGTCGTGTTTGGCCGCCGCTCCGACCTCGACGATCCTGATCTGAAGGAACTGTTTTCCACCGCCGAGGCCTTTCTACTCCAGCAGCAGCCGGGCGTGAATATCGCAGACGGATTTCCATGGCTGGCGAAGCTGCCGAAACCTCTGCAGTGGTGGCGGGCCAAGGGTGATAGGATCTGGAAGTGGACGCACGGTGTCTACAAGCGTGAGGTTGAGAAGCTGGAGAAGAGGCAGAGGGAAGGCACGCAGAGGGAGTGCTTCGCGACCGAGTTCTTGGAGCAGGTCAAGAAGTCGGACTTCGACGAGAACCAGAAGCTCTTTGTCCTCGGTTCTCTCATGGAAGCTGGCAGCGATACGTCGAAGGTGTCGCTGGGCCAGATCATTGCTGCGGCAGCCACTTACCCCGACTGGGTCGTGAGAGCACGCAAGCAGCTCGACGAGGTGTGCGGAGCCAATGCCGAACGCCTGCCTGGCTGGGAGGATAAGGATGCCTTGCCCTATATCACTGCGGTGGTCAAGGAAGGCTTCAGGTGGCGGCCGAACATTGCCGAGATTGGAGCTCCGACAGCCTTGATCCAGGATGATGAGTATGAAGGCTACAAGTTCCCTGCCGGCACTGTGTTTACGTGGAATGCGTGGGCCATTGCGTTGAGCGAGAAGGAATATCCCCAGGCTGAGCGCTTCTGGCCCGAGAGGTTCCTCAACGACGATCTAAACAACGCCCTGAAGGGTCATTACGGCTTTGGACCTGGAAGGAGAGTGTGCGTCGGGTGGAGTGTTGGCGAAATGAATGTGTGGATCGCCATTGCAAGACTTCTGTACTGCTTTGATTTTGAGGAAGACCCGGTATGTTCCCTCCCCTTATTCCTGAACTCTTCCAGCCTCCTTGATCCGGCCGGGCCAATGCTAATTCTTGCTCTCCCATGACAGGCGCATAAAATTGACACTATGACGATCCCCCAGTTGGCGAAGGGGAAGGCACCATTCGAAGTCAAGATCAAAGTCAGAAGCCAGGCTCATGCCAACTTGATTGAGAGGGATTGTTTGGCGGCTACAAAAGTCAAATATTAAGGAACGAGATGAAAGTTCGTCATCGGTACATAGCTTCTGACACGGAAAATGAGATAACGTGATTAATCATATCTCGGGTACTTTGTAGAGATGCTACGATCGTAATTTCACGTGCCAGTCACCTTCCATGGCTGCTACTCCGTGTGCTCAAGCTCCACAGATTGAGGTGTCATTCTTCCCATGGTAATCATGTCAAGATAGCCCCGTGCCATCATGTCGTCAACGGATCCTCCTCTTGGGCCTTTCTCCATGCCTCCTCCAAAATAGCCATTCTCCTGGGGTCTCTTGGTTCCAGTTCGAACGGGAACGGCTTTGGTTGCGTATTAAACCCGCTCACGTAGTCATAATCCGGCACGTCGATCTCCCTCCCAGCGGCGTCTTTCTTCTTCGCGAACTTGCCCGCCCACAGTATCCTCGCAGTCAAGATGTGGAGCGAGCGTTCGGCGATACTCATGCCCGGACAGATCCGGCGACCAAAGCCGAAGGAGGAATAGTTCTGGAGGTTGGGGAACTTGGACAGCGGCTCGCGGTATGTGGGATACTCGGGCGACAGCCACCGTCGTGGGTTGTAGCGGTCGGGCTCGGGATACAGGGCGCTCTCGCGGTGGATCGCCCACTGGTTGGCGTGGACGACGGAGCCTCCGGGAACGAAGTATCCCTCGTAGACGTCGTCGCGGGTCAGCAGGTGCGGCACCCCTCCGGCTGTGACTGGGCGCCACCGCATCACCTCCTTGATGACGGCGCGCGCGGCAGGCAGCCGGGGAATGTCCTCAAAATCGGGCAGGCGGTCCCCGCACACGCGGTCGACCTCCTCCCACACGAGGGCTTGCCACTCCGGGTGCAGGGTCATGGCGAGGCAGAAGCTCATCATGGCCGCCGCTGTGGTACCGCTGCCAGCCTCGAACAGCGTCCCCACCACGTAGGCGCCCTCATCGTCGCTGAGCTGGAACTTTTCCTGCTGCTGCACGAGCTGGCTCGCAAAGCACATCGGGGCCGTTCCCTCGCGCACATTCTGCCGGACCTCATCGACCAGCTCGCGGAACAGGGAGAGCTCCTCGTCGTGGAGGCGGGCAGCCTCTGCCTTGAACGGCGCGAGCCATGTGGGGAGGTGCTTCAGCGCCGGGATAGTGTCGACGAGGTAGGAGCCCGGGGAGGCGATGCGTTCCAGGTTGCGGTTGACTTGCATGATGCGGAGCAGTGCGTCTTCTCTCCCCGTCACTAGTCGCTTGCCGTAGCCGATACGGAAGATCAGCCCCGCCGAGTACTGCTCGAAGACCTGCTGGTACGATGCGGGGTCTCGTAGCAAGTTGTAGACGGCGCGCGTCGACTCCAGCAGCTGGGCAGGCTCGTAGGAAGCAGCCACAGCAGGCATGGTGAGCTGATGCATGAATTTCCGGCCACGCCGCCAACGATCTGCCGTGACACTTTCTTCAGTTTCCGTTGGCAAGGCGCAGTGAAGGAAAAAAGGGGGGCGGCAGGGGAAGAGAGACGCCGACTCACCATTGTATGGCAGAAGCAGAGGTCGAAGGTTGTCTGATAGCAGCTCTGCAGCCATGGGCGTTTGCTCTCTCGACGAGTAATAATTTCCCCGCTCTCGCAGGAGGTCATTGGCGACCTTTTCTGTTGATACGACCACATGCTGCCGGCTTCCAAGGCTTAATCGATATATTGGACCGTACTGGTCCGCCCACTCTTTGAATTGCAGCCATGATTGTTCTTTTGGGATCAAAGGAAGGTTGCCAATCAATGGGTAACCTGCATGCTGGACTCGTCAGAAGAGGAGACAGGGTAAACCACAGGGATGGATCAAGATCCACTCGTCGTTTCCAAATGGTGGGCTACCCGCTGGACGAACTAACCTTTCGGCCCCGGCAGCAACCGTGTGTTTGATGCTTTCGCTCGGCTGGGATAGATGAAACGCACCAGAAGAAGCACCGGGAAGACAAGTAGAGAGGCGAAGACTAGGACCGTATTTGGCCTGAGATGCTGAACCGCGGCCCGTGCGACACCCCACATGGATTCTGAGTGGCTATTCATTTTTTTTTTTCCTTCTTTACACCAACAATGAGCCTCGAGGGAGGAGATAAAAGCAAATCGTAACGACGACGGGAATCTAATGTGAGCCCCCTCGGTTATTGATTCATGCTTGCACCGGCATTTTCTGGGGCGGGGGAGGGGCGGGCGGGGTTTGTGGCCCGCAACTAGTGGGCCTACAAGAGGAGTCTCCTTGGCATCTAGGCCAGATCCGATCCGTGAGCACGGGGTGTCAGGGAAGAGACGGCGGCTATTAGTTACACTTGGACGCTTAGCGTACTTCCGGACCCGGAAGGTTCAACCTAAGCTCGCTAACCCCTTCAACACCAAGCATCCATATCGTGTCGAAATTCTGACCAGTCCACGCAAAATTCAATACTGTATAGTTTGCCTGCGCCCTAACCAGCAGCGTGCCATCTTGGTCCAGGATGTCCAAACCAGTGCCCGCAGCAGTGACAATGTAGCCATTCCTTGCTATCTTGATACCGTCGGGGAAGAAGGTTGGCGTCTGGTAGACAACGCGTTTATTTCTGAGCGAGTTGCCGCTGCAAGCAACGTCGTACGCATAGACATTGTGTTTGCCAGTCATGTTGTAGACGGGACCTTGCGGCCCGATGTATTGCTGATATGTACCGCCCGCAGCCCCGCTATCCGCGATGTAGAGCGTTTTGAAGTCAGGTGAGAAGGCGATTCCGTTGGGCTGGTCGACCGTATCGTCCACCATGTTGACGGCGCCGGTTGAGGGCCGGAATCGCCAGACGGCGGTTTGGAACTGGGGTGCTTGGTCGTTGATTCCATTAAACCACCCGTAATCTGTAAGTCCGTCAGCAAGCCGTGCGTTGGATTTGATTTGCAGCATCCCCGAACGACATGGTGTCCTGACAGTGTTCGCGCATGAAACTTACAGGTATCCGTGAACCAGATATCTCCCTTTGGATCTATGGCGACGTCGTTTAGACCGCTGAAGTACTGCCCGAAATAGTTGTTCAGCAAAGGCTGCGATTTCCCGGTCGTAAAGTTGACGGCAAATATCCCAGGCCTGTATTCGGTGCCATTGATGGAATGCCCACCACCGGTGACCCAGTGAAGCAAGCCATTGTGTACCGCACCGCCGTTGACTGCATACACGGGTGGATCGGACAGGAATTCCGACCAAGTGGGCGGGGTCTGGCTTAGATTGACCATGATCTGAGGCAAGTAGTCCGGATCAGGAGGGCCAAGTTGTGAGAATAGCAGGACGTCATGGCTCGCCAGGTAAACAGGGGCCTCGTGAGCCCCGGGTACAGTGAACATGTACTTGTTGCTGGGGCTGGGACCGAGAAGCTTTAGACCTCGTTCTCTGTCAAAGACAAGAAAATCGGCTCCTGCGACTTGGGCAAAGCTTGGGTCATTGGGGACCTCTGTGGCGCTGTAGTCGTCGGTAGCGTTTCGAACAAAATGGAATGGCATCACAGAGCTGTAGTGATTGATACAGACCACATTCGGCGTGGAAGGGGAACATGGCTCCGCGATGGGATTATTAGCAAGGCCATTAGCCACTGCCGAGAAGTATTGAGCTCCAAGGAGGAGAGGGAGCCGGCTAGAACGCATGATCAATAGATTTGAGCAGATATGTAAGGGGTTGTTTCCCAGGTTTTGCAAATCATGGTGATACAAGACGCAGACTTTTATATACATTAGGCAGATGGAGGGAGAGCTGTAGAGGTTAGACCTAGTCCCTGTATAACTAGCCTCCACATTGCCAAGATGCCAAAGGATCTCTTCCTTACACTGCTTTAGGATGATATTGGCGAGGATAGGATACTCGTCTGTACGCCATCCTGCTTTGGCAGGAATATGTACTAGTTTACCTACTTGCAGGTGAGGGCCGATCTCGATAGCAGGCTAGGTCGAGAATATCAGCTGCTCCAGGGCCCCGTCGCCGGATGCTTATTCACAAAGCCCGCACAGACTTCCAGAGGCCCGATAGCGGTCTTGATCAAGCCCACACAGAGCGGCTTGTCGGCAGATGTTTCACCGTTGGCCGGCTTCCCCGCAAGAGAATCCGGGGTAACTTAGCACCAACCCCCCACTCGTGTGGGGTGATGCACGGTAAATGTGGAGTACGAGTAGGTAGCACTTCATGTGGGGTAAGATAGCCAGTAAACTTGCACGGTTTGGGCCACTGTGGCGTCCAAGAAGCAAGCCAGCATCTTGGTACTGCCAGACGTTCTAATTCCCCACCTCTCATGTACTTGGTAGATTCCATTAGCTAATAAGAGTCCATGTTTAGGCTTAGGACGAATCAGTTCTTGCCCTGTTGTCAATATGATTGAGAATCGTGCGTTGTACTGGTAGATTACCTTCGGAGAAATGGCAAAATGGGCGATGGTATATGCAAAACACAGGCAAACACTAGGAAACACTGGTAAATCTCTGTGCGTCCCGTAAGCCCCTCTCATTATGTCATGACAATGGCCTTGACGAAGACGAGTTCTATTAATACTAATTACAGGCCCAGGCTTACTAACTTCGAATCTCTTTGTAGAATGCACAGATGGCGTCTAGACACTCCTCTGCTCGCTCTGAGTAGATCTCATGCCCTGGGCCGTCGATTGGCACCAGCTTCGCATGGGGCACCTGTGACTGCACATACAGTGACTCCTCCATGGGCACAGCAGCGCTGTTCGTGGGAGCTAGGATCAGCATTGGGCACTTCACTCCCTGGAGGTAGGGCCGTGAGGTCAGCTTGGACAGGAATATCACATAACCAGCCAACCCCTCCCTAGGGATCCTATCAGCCTGCTCATACCACCACCGAATGTACTCTTTGCCTCTGTGAACCGGGAGAGTGCCGGGCCGTTTGGCCATCTCTTCGCCCCACCCGCGGGCCCCCAACTCCATGACGGCCTCCGCCCAGGAAGCTTTGCCCACGCGAAAGAGATCAATCGCCGCGGGAGGCAGCATAGTTGGCGATGACATGGTCACCAGCGATGCCACGCGGGCAGGGTGCGTAGCAGCCAGGATGGTGCCGATCTCGCCGGATGTCGCCTCGGCCAGGAAATGCACGCGCTGGATCTTCAGCTGGTCGAGGAAGTCGACGATTTCGTTGACGATGGTGGCCGGGGTGTAGTCGTAACCCCCTTCGTAGATGTTGTTCTCCGTGTCGCTCCATGGCGAGATCCGCTTGGGGTACGATGATCGTCCATGACCGCGGGCATCGCGGCGAATGACAATATAGTCTCGGCTGAGTCGGGGAACGAAGTGATAGAAGAATTCGCTCGTGTGTGCGCATCCGTGCTGAATGAGCACTACTTCTTTCTGCGAGTCGGGCAGCCAGGGGTCCACAAAGCTATCAAGGTGGTAGAATGAGTTCTGGCCATTCGGGTGAGTGACATAGTAACCCGGTGCGGGATCTCTGGCCACGACAGTGAGGGCGGTGTTCGACATGGTGTTTGGTAATGTCTAGGGCAACACAGTCGTCGAGCTTGGTGCTCGATAAATGTGGTGAAGGGTCTCGGACAACGCAGGGCTTTACGTCGGGTGGATGAATCAATATATTACCTCACCTGTGTCTTCTATACGTAGAGTGGGGGAGAGGTAACTTGCTAGTGTAATTCTTTCTCGGACACCAGTGTCGACGACTTGGTGAGGTGGGGTCTACATATGCCTAATTATACCCTGGACTCTACCCCACAACCATATTTTGGGAAGCATCAACGTAGGGAAGAAAGAACTGAAATATCACCACGTCCTTCAACACTAGCGGAGAGTAGATAACTTCAATAGACCAGCGGAAGGCGACGTCATTGGAGTTCAAGGGCTTGAAGGTGAACAATCATTATGAGTAGTAGGCGATACTAGATGCAACCACCAGAGGCAGGCAAGGCACGCGGTTACACCAGCCGACAATAACCGAGATGTGCGGTATGTAATACATTTGTCCACTGCTATATAATCGACTTCATCAGGTGGGAGACGGTGCCGGGAGTGGTCTGGGCACCCGAGAATTATGGGGCCGGCTGGAACTTCAGAGGCCAGGCTCGCCGCCTCAAAGAGTATCACTAATTATACCTAGGGAGCACTCATAAGATAACTGCCTAAAATTACGAAAGTTCTGGATTACAAGAGGGGTAATAGAGTGCGGTAAACCGTAGGAAGGTACCGCATCCTTTAGATGGGATCGAAGCGAGCCCAAGATCACCGCCGTCCCTAGGTAGTTTGGGTTTGCTTATGCATGAATCAGGATCATTTTTTAAATGCTTGCTTGTTTCTTGATGATTCACCTCCTAGCAGACCCCCTTTACGAGTATCCAGGTCATCCAGGGGATATGCCCATCCGCCTCTGGCCCTCATCGACGTTCGCAGATAACTGACTACCAAGCCATTGTGGCTGAGCATCATGAAGAGCATCTTCAATCTCAATAACATCATTTCCTGCTACCCAAAGTGTCTTCCCGTTCAAGTCGGGCCGAAGTGCGGGCAGCAGAAGAGCCCGCGCAACTCCGCTTGCGTCGTTGGCGGGTAAGTCACCCCATTTCTCTCGAACCCAATCCGGTAGCATAGGCGTCACTACATTTCCTTTTTTAGCATTGCACTCTTCGAGGCGTCACTGAATAAACCCGGTTCGGTTTACTTACCCGTCATCCATGGTGCGACCATATTGACCGTAATTTTGTCTGAAGGCAGTCCTTTTCTCATCCCTCTCATCAACCCCAGGACTCCGGCTTTGCCTGCGCAGTACAGGAACAGTGGCGGAGTGTCCAGAATACTGGAATACTGTTAATATCTTTCTTGCATAGTTCTTTGGTGCAATCCTGTGGAATCCTACCTTGCTGCAGATCCCGTAAATACCAACTGACAGTTCTTCTCCGGCTGCTTCTTGAAGAAGTAGATCGCAGCCTTCGCGCAGTAGACAGCGGCGTGCAGGTTTACTTCGAGGCTCTTCAAGTTGGGAGGCGCAAGCGTTCCATTTTCGGCCAATTCGTCATCCAGTATCGTTTCGAAATTATGGGTGCCAGCGTTGGAAAGCACGACGTCGATGGATCCGAAGTGGTCCCATGCCTGGGTGAAGAGATTCAGGACCTCGGACCATGAAGATACGTCAGCTTTGACGTAGAGTATTCGTCTAAAGCACAACCACCATGTCAATTAGCCAACCAAGCGATAGTGGAGGGTAGTTTTAGTGGTGGCATACTCTTTAAACTCGTTCAATGCTTCTCCGGTATCCTCACTCAAATCCGCAATTACGACATTGGCGCCGGCAGCTGTTGAACGAATCGTATTGTCAGCAATTGGTCATAGGATTGGCCAGCACCTCCCTCTTGGTCCAAATCTTCACTGAAACTGGACTGTATACGAACCATGAGCAAGCAATGCTGCAGACTTTCCAATACCACTTGCCGCCCCGGTGATTATGACCGTTTTCCCCTTCAACTTTAACAACTCTTGGTCAGTGACTCTCTCGAGAAGCGCCATGGTGGGGTTTCAAAGGGCAACGTTGTTTCCAACTTTGGAGCTCTCGTGCCGCAAGTATGACCTGGTCAGGATATATGTATGTACATCAACCAATGTGGCAGTTTTGCCGAATATAGCCAACTTAAGATGGGTAGTAACCCATTTTGGAACTTGGGGGCTTTTCCTCAACCCCAGCCCACTTTGTGGACGCGCAATGTGGGGGTAGTGAGGGGTAGTTGGGACGTAGATTGTACTATGGTAGGGAGTAAATGTGGGGTTCAGTCCTACGGTTTTTTTTTTTTTTTTTTTCCCCCTTTTTCCTTTTTCGACATGTACTGTATGGAGTAATTATTCCAGAGTGCGGCTGCCCATATGTGAAGAAAGAGGCTTCCTCATTTCCAGTTTTGTTCAAAGTGTTGAGCTGACGCTCTAGCACTACATGGCTCCATCGCAGCCTGGAGGGAGTGCAGGTTACCATGATCACAGGTTGTGACGTTTTGTTCATCATATTCTCATATTCGATCATGTTCATTGCAAATCGAAGTGTAACAAATTGGTCCATTGCTACTAGATTCGCGTAATTGACTATCATAAGATCTTTTCTTCTTCATTCAGCCAATTGGGGTCAGGGGCTGTTTGCTCATCGCTAACAATCTCTCAGTGCCAACCAACCGTGGTGAATTACAGCTGACGTGATGGTTTGTGCCACCAAGCCCGTAGCTTTTTGCCAAAGACATACAGTGGAACAGTAGTCAGGCACAACCCAATCTGGATTCCCGCGACACAGTAGAACATGCGCCGTGCTCCCCATCGTGCAATCCAATCGTTTAAGAAGTCTAGACGAACGTATTGTTAGCAAAGACTCTTCCTAGGGTGCAGGACGGAAACTCACAGGAGAATCCGTAGAATATGAAGTTCTTGATAACCATTGTAGAGATGAAAATCTCCACGCTGATGGTGCGATAAGCATCGACGCAGTAGGTGCCGACAGCCATGATCATGAACTGAAGCGCGGCTACTGTGATTCCCCACAGCGCGGCCATTGCAACGGGACTCTTTCCCGCTTGGATCAGAGCTCCAAAGAGAAAGTAGCCAATTGCCGACAGCACGAAGGCAGGGATGATGAGAACCAAGCGGTATTCCGGCTCATAAACCCCCTTGTTCCTGCGTGCCATGAATTTGATGAAGGGATCAGAGATAGCGGCCGCAGCGATTGAGCCTATGAAACCACCCACGGTCGGCCCGGCAGAAAGGTAACCCAGCTGTGCCGTGTCGAGGAGAAAGGGCGGGGCCGAAAAGATCTGTGCGGTGAGAAGGTTGATTGCCACAGCCCAGAGCGTCGGAAACGACATCAACAAGATGGCCCAGATCACGGCTGGGTTGTAAACGACAATGATGGGTTCGATGGCAAGTCTCCACAGCGGCTCATCCGAGTAAGTTGCCGAGTATGGATGCATACGAGCAATGAAGGACTTTCGAGGAACGGCAACGCTTGCGGTCGTGGTTTGTGCTGTTGAGAGTGCCGTGGCATCAGCATCACCAACTTCGCCATGATGATAAGCGGCTCCAGCAGCCCGCTTTGCGTCGAGAGAATCTAGGTTCTGCGAAGAGATGTCAGGAGACTATTACCATTACCATAGAGTTGAGGGGTACAAGATGACTTACGTCTTCGGAAGCCAAGTCGGTGTTGTAAAATGCCTGACGGTTGTACGCTGTCTCCCATCCAAAGAAAATGCATAGAACCAGGCCCACGCCAAGGAAGATGGCTAACATCCAGAAAACCCATCTCCATCCCAGGGCTGTGGCAATCTTCCCGGCGAGAAGGGGAGGTAGGTTTGATATCCCGGCAATGCATGTCGTCACTATAGCGACGCGAACCCCTCGCTCATGGACGAAATAGAGATCTCCCACAATGGCGAAAAAGACGGACTCAAACCAGGAGACGGAGAGGCCTTGGATAATGCGGGCACCCAGCAAAGAGCCGTAAGATTGAGAAAAGCCTCCCCATGTGGTGCCAACAAAGGCGAAAACCATGGAGAAAAGAAGAGTCATCCGCTTGCCATACTTGTGAGTCGCTGCCGAAATGAACAGTCCCGAGGCCGCAGTCGCGCAGAGGCTGTAGCCGGTGAGGAGCGAGACGTCCGTAAATGAAACATTGAACAAGATGGTCAGATCCAGCGCCAAGGACGACAAGATGGGCCCGATCCTAACAATATTAATCATCGCATCCCACTGAACAACCAACTAGGAGTAACTTACCCGCCAATACAGAGAATACAGCAGTAAGAAAAGAGCAAAAGGAGCATGTCTCTTGCCCACAAGGGCCAGTTCAACGGGTCGTTTGGATCATCCGAGGGTTGAGGAACCAAAATGATGGTCTCGCCTCCACGGACTGTCTTCTTGAGATGCTCAAGGTGAACGGCTTCGTCGCCGGATTCCTGCTCCAGTAGGGCAGTCCCAGGGACATTGGCTAAGCCCGATTTATGCTCGAGAATGCCCCAAGCCATGTTGTCGATAGGGGGATGTTTATGGGGGTTTCTGAACAGTGTCGGGTCTACTCAGTAAGACCATGAGCGATGAATGCGTGTAATTGTAACTGCTCGTCGGGCTGGAGGAGACTGCGGTGGTTTATAATTAACTGTCAACGCATCGCCATATGGGAATGTTGTGCCAGCCAAGATTGATTTTCGCCCTTGTGAGGCATGTCGTCGCTCGCAATGTCACCCAAACGGACTAGTATGTGGGGTAACTTTTATCTGGGGTCAGATTAGTGTGGGGAAATGGGCGGGTTCAGAGGCGCACCAAAGAGGTTTAGTGATCTGGTGCTAAAATGCCCAGCTCCGCAGCTCGTCTAATTACCCCGCATTCACGGACATCACAGGAGGCTGACACAGACATCAGTACCCGTAGCCCCACACTTGGCAGCAGCCCAGATGAGAATCCGGGGAAGAGCAGGTTGGAGTGCATTCGGCGGACAGCCTTCTCGGGTACGTACCGTAGTTTAGCCAAAAGGTGACACAGGAGGTCCCGCAATGCTTAATTAGGTAAGCATGTACCTACCCGGCCAAGTTTGGTGGGGAATCAATGTGCTCCGTGCAATCACATTCCATACGGGTCTCGACTAAATCGTCTCTCCGGCCCAAGCAGTGTGGGGGAGGTACACACAGATTTTCCATGCATAATGGTGTTGAAGTGTACAGTGTCACAGGCCCAGGAAGAAGGTACTGGTACGGTAACGGTTGGACTGGAACATGGAAGAATACGGGATCATTGCGATGACAATCATGTATGTAGCTGAACCTGAAGCATCCAAGCTTATTGCCTATCCCCCTCTTTCATCTCTCTGGTCCGGTGCGAAACTTCCAACCCCTGCGTGCGAGGCCCAAGATCATTCTCGCCGAGCTCCCAGGACTTGTTTCTGTACTTTTTCGGCCAGATGCCATTCCTGCCTGGTGCGAGGATCCCATTGGGGTCCAACGAGTCCTTGATTGTATTGTGGAACTGCATCAACGCATTGTTGTTCCAGCTGTAGGTCCCAGCAACTTGATCTGCGAGGAGCAGATGTGTTCGATATTCTCCAAAGCCCTCTGCAGCAGCATCTGCGATCATTCCCCGCATGCACCGGTATGCGTTTGCTTTGGACACGGGATCACCCCGGTCGTAGACCATGTTGACAATGAAGTACATCTCGCGCAGGCCAACGCAGCAAGCCGGAAAAGAGTCGAGTTCGCATTCTTGGTGCCATTTCTTGGCAATCTTATCGCCACATCAGTCCCGGGTCTACTGGAGCGGCAGGGTTACTACTTACGTTGAACAACTTCAATGCATCTTCACCTCGTGGAGCTGAGACTGGACTGAAGAAGACGTGAGATCCGTTTTCCTAGAGAGAATCAGTGTTTGGCTTTCGCAACGACCAGGCTATTTTTCTCGACTCACATGCCAGTTGAGCCACCTGAGCTCCTCAAACTCGGGAACGCCGCTCGCAATGTTTTCTCGGCTGAAGAAATAATGGTCTCTCGGCAGGGATTCACGTGGTATCCACCTTGCACCAGGGACCGTCTCGAAAGCCTCTCTGGTGATCTTCAACTTCTCGTCTCTGTGCTCCTTTGGCCTGTGTATCATTAGGGTTGGCGAAATCTCTAGATATGATCCATGATTATGTGTTTTGCTTACCCATAGACGTTCCCATAGTATACCCAAGAGCAATCACCACAAGGTAGAGTCGAAGCGATCTCTCGTAGTCTCTCCAGCGGGACCGCTCCCTTGCCCTTGTACCAGTGCGATCGTGGCTTTCCTAGAAGGGCAACCTCTTGGACGACATGCTTGAGCTGAGCAACATTCTCGAGAATGTTTCGGATCCGTAAGGGGCGGATGACTTCAACCTAACGGGGGGGTCAGCGGATGGTCTGCTGTCCACGGTTTCGTGTGACTTACAATCTTGGCAAGATCCTCTTCTTCCTTGAAAGTACACATCTAAGATCAGGATGTTAGTTAGATTCTGAATGTCTGGCAGCCTCTCAACACTCACGAATCCTTCAGAGCCACCGGGGTTTGGCATCAGTGTCATGCCGATCTTTGTGACGATGCCAAAGTTGGACTGAGTGAAGATCCCGCTGCAGTTGATTAGTTATCTGTATCATTGAGGTGCCACAACACGCATCTACGTACTCAGCATACGGTCCGAAGCCGTACGGGAAGATTTGCCAGGTATTGTTTCCCGGTAGCGCTCCCATTCCCGTGCGGATGACCTCACCAGTCGGCAGGACAACTTCCATTCCGGAATGGGCCTCATAGTGGTTTCCGTAAGGCGTGTACCCAACGCCTCGATCAACCGTGTTACCGAGGACTGAGCCACCGCCGAGATCAGGAACGTCAATCCAAAGATGCTTGTGCCCTCGGCTCTGGATCTCTTCGTAAAGAGCATAGAAGGAGACCCCGGGCTCGAGGAGGCATGTGCATGTATCGGGGTCGATGTCGAGGATTTTGGTCATTCGCTTGCCAAGGTCCACGATCACAGAGCCCCGGACTCTGGGGGCAGCACCACCATAGCCCACTAAGCCAACGGTCAGCATGCCGACAATTAGATAATGATAGTGCGGTGGGTCTGGCTTACAGTTCCGGCCCATCGAGATCGGGTAGATAGGTATTTCATATTGGTTGGCCCACTTGACAATGTGTACTACCTCCTCGGTCGATGCTGGGTACACGGTAGCGGACGAGACAAGCTCTTCTTGTTCAACAAGGTGGAAGGCATCGTGAGTATTTGGATCTACGAGTGGTTTTAGTCAACTTCCAAATGATTCGCAATTAGACAACGCACGTTCTAGATACCTACGAGTCGTCAGTTTATTGTTTTAATGCCGAGAATGCTCTCATAGGGTTCTTCTTACCAGCCGTCAACCAGTGGTTTTACATTCAGCTCAACATTTTGGCGTCCGATTAGCAGCTCGATGGCCTCAATCGCCGAGTTGAAGCGAGATCGTGAATACCCAGTGGGGATAATCGGCAGTTCGACGTTCTCTGTGCGCGGAACCACGTTGTCTGTTGTCAACGCAACGACTTCGCGCTTCAGGCTTGTGGCCTTATCAAGGAGGCGCTCCGGGATGCCGGAGTATGTTTTCGTCAATGTCGGCGGCGGTTCGATAGACGACATTATCACGGTCGCGAATATTAACTTCGCATGCGGAAGCAAACCGAGAGAAGTTGAGGTGGAAAAGGAACAGCGAGAAAGCCAGCTACTTGCTGATATATCGGTGATCCTTGTCATGGCGATAACCAATGGGGGTCCTCAGCAGCTGCCTAACCTGATTGGCTGAGCGAACTCGAATCAGTTCATGAGTTGTGTGGGGAAGATTAGGGGTAAATTTACCCCCACTAGTGCCCCTGCCAAATTCGGAAATACCTACCACCCCGCCTCGAAACTGCCTTGGCGCGAAAGAGGACGGCCGATATCGCTTGACGGCTAGCGATGCAACACACCCCCATATATAGAGTGTGTATTTGACAGTAACCAGCATCAACAAGGGAATTGCCAGCTGAACGACTTTGTTGTAACTTCGCCGAAACTTCCAAGATGATGAGCACATTTAAGATTGTCGTTTTCCCCGGCGACAATTGTGGTCCAGAGGTGATGGACGAGGCAATCAAGGTTTGTATTGCATCCTCTGGGTTAAAAGCTGGCTTGGGGAGGCCTCAGTTTTATGTTCTGTTCTCAACATACTAATATTCAGCGCAGGTACTTAAGGTGTTCGAGAGTCAGAGAGACCCAATCAAGTTCGAATTTGACACGCAGCTACTGGGAGGCGTAAGTGCTCGTGCGTACGTTGATGATGCATCTTCTGATCTGATTTCTCCAGGCCTCCATTGACACGACCGGAGTCCCTCTGACCGATTCAGCCCTCGAGGCTGCTAAGAGTGCCGATGCTGTTTTGCTGGGTGCAATAGGTGGCCCTGTCAGTTGGCAGATCCTTTCCAATCCCCACGTATTCCTGCACCAGTGCTGATAATTAGATTCTGTACAGAAATGGGGCACGGGACTAGTTCGACCGGAACAAGGCTTGCTCGGTCTCCGGAAGGGCATGAATGCGTTCGGGAATCTTCGACCGTGCAATTTTGCGGCGGAGTCGCTGCTCAACCTATCGCCGTTGAAGCCAGAAATTGCCCGTGGAACCGACTTCACCATCCTTAGGGAACTCGTCGGGGGGATGTACTTCGGCCCTGACCGCAAGGACCCGGACGAGGCCTTGAGCTCGGCTCAAGACGTCGATTTCTATTTGAGAGAGGAAATCGAACGAGTGGCAAGGCTTGCTGGCTATTTGTCCAAGCAGCATCATCCTCCACTCCCAGTGTGGAGTCTGGATAAAGCAAACGTGCTTGCCGCTTGTGGGAGACTGTGGAGAATGGTGGTCTCGGAGGTTTTCGAGAAAGAATTCCCAGATGTGCCTCTTGGCCATCATCTGATTGATTCTGCGGCAATGCTCATGATTAAAAACCCAACTGCGTTGAATGGCATAGTTCTGACGAGCAACCTCTTCGGAGACATCATTTCAGACGAAGCGAGTGTCATTCCGGGCAGCTTGGGGTTGCTGCCAAGTGCAAGCTTGTGCGACATTCCCGGACCAGGCAAGACAGTCAGAGGAATCTATGAACCAATTCATGGTAAGCAGCAGCCTCCGTTTGCGCGGGGGCTTTTCGTTTCTAACAGTTGAAAAGGCTCGGCCCCCGACATTGCAGGAAAAGGCGTAGTCAACCCTGTTGGGACGATACTTTCTGCGGCACTGATGCTCCGGTACTCACTCGGCAGGGAAAAGGAAGCAGCGGCGATAGAGAAAGCCGTTGAAGAAACCATCAACTCAGGAGTACGCACTCGTGACATAGGGGGTCGGGCGGGCACTGTGGAATTCGGTGATGCAGTGGTGCAAAACTTGAAAACTAGATTGTCATAGAACGTTGGAAGTCTAAAAAGAGACTACTACTTGGCTTTGAAGGTTTCCCCTGCGATGATGGAAGACCGATTTCTTTTCAGGGATACAGCGAGCTTCCAATATTCCGATAACTGTGGGCCTGTGCTATTGGGTTGGTTTTTCTTGTACCCCAAGCGATCGACAGTTTGCTTTCATGGCACAATCCGCCTCTGACCCTCGTCCACATCCCTGCTTAACTGCTCCCCCATCCACTGCGGCTTCGTCCTTTCTAAGCCCTCTTCAAAATCAACAATCTCATGTCCTGCTATGAAAAGCGACTTCCCATTCATATCCGGTCGAACTGCGGGCAGAAGAAGCGCCCTTGCGACACCAATGGGCTCATTGGCTGGGAGGTCCCCCCATACGCTCAAAAACTCATCCTTCAGCATGGGGGTTTCTAATGTAAGGGTCAACACATTGTACTTCGAGGGGCGTTTAAGGGTGTGTGTTCCTCACTTGTCAACCACGGAGCCACCATGTTGATGGTTACGTTGTTGTTTTTAGGCAATTGCGATCGCAATGATCTCATCAAACCCATTACGCCAGCCTTTGCTGCTTCGTACGTCCATAGAGGAGGCGTATCAAGAAAACTGTGGAAAGGAGTGTGACATTAGCGGCTGACTATCGCAAAACTCAGGTGACTGTATGACTGACCACGCCGCAGACCCTGTCAAGACGAGCTGGAACCTCTTGTTTGGCTGTTTGGCAAAATAATGGATGGCCAACTTCGTCGTGTAGATAACGCCCAAGAGGTTGACATCCAATGTTTGCAGGACAGGCGGCTTCAACTGGCCAGTTTCCGAGTCGTACCTGTCCTCCAAGATGTTGCCAACTTCGTTGATACCAGCATTCGCTAGCACAATGTCCAACGATCCGAACCTTTTCCAGCCGGCGTCAAACAGAGCCAGAAGATCAGGCCAAGATGACACATCGGTTTTCCGAAACAGAACGCGGCTTTGGTTAAAGTGTTAGCAACGCAACTTCTCTCCTGTATCAATGGTATTGAAGGATACACTCACTCTTTGAGTTCTGATTCAAGAGATTGGCCCTCCTTCTCAGCCCAATCTCCAAGGATGAGGTTGGCTCCGTGTTCTCACATTGATTTAGTACCTTGTGTTTGTGACAACACGATAGTCGCGCGACTCACTGTGTGCGAGGTGCGCCGCTTCCCTTCCAATCCCCGTTGCGCACCCAGTCAGCAAAACGGTCCTGCCCCGTAGGCCAGAAAATTCAGCATCGTCAACGTGGTAAGTCGTCATCGTGCTAGAAGGTCGGGTATCGATATCAGTTATCCCGGCGGCCCTTTGGAGCCCTTGAAGAGTGACTGGGATGTATTGAGATGGTATGACTATCTTTCGTTAATATGATACAGGAACAACGCAAAGCGGAAACCCATATATGTACCCCCACATCCCCACACCCCACATCCCAAGCCCAATTCCCTGATTTATATGTACCTATATATGTGGTGCTGAATGGGGAGTGGGGATGGTGGGGTATAATAGCAGCATGACTGAAATGATGCTTGGCAAGCTTCTCCGTGGCAGGCTGACCGATAACAGAAGATGACCAACTGTATTTCAGGCTTCTGGCAGACAATTCAGATAAGTCAATAATGTCAACGGGGGTTGCTGCACAGGGGTTGAGGCACAAAAATGTAGACTAGTTTACTCCACGTCTATTCAAGCCAAAAGGAGACAAAGAAGACTAAAAGTTCCATGCGGCACCATAATGACTGGCCTCTCAGATGCTCTTCTCAAATTTGAGCACCTCCCGCATGGCGTTGGCCACTGAATCCGCTGCCTGGGTGGACAGCTGTCGCAGTGGCGATCTTGGCGGGCCTCCGTAGCCAAAAGCCTGTTGCAAGACTGCCTTGGTGCCCGCAATTCCCGCCGCCGTGTGTGGCCAGTCGCCTTCAGACAGCAGGGACTGTACTTTGATAGCCTCTTCAATTCTGCCTTGTCGATACAGTTCGTACACCCTCGCGCTGGTTTTGGGAAGTACATTCGCTCCTCCAGCCACGACCCCAGATGCTCCCCCTACCAGTGCTTGGAGTGAAAAGTCGGCGAGCCCAGCGACAGCCCAATAGGGCTTGTGTGGCTGGGAGGGCGTCTTTGCATCCATAGCACGAGCAACTCGGGCAAGCTTTCCGGTGTCGCCGCAAGTGAACTTGGTTCCGACAATGTTCTGATGGCCCTTCGAGATGCGGATCAGGAGGTCAGAGCTCATCTCGATCCCAGCAGTAACGGCGGGAAAGCTGTAGAGAATAACCGGAAGCGGAGATCCAGCAGCAACCTCCATGTAGAATTCGAATATCGTATCCGGTGTCATCGCTGCCGTGAAGTACGAGGGAGGTAGTATGAGCACGTGTGAGCCGCCTGCTTCCTTCGCCTCGCGACACAAAGCAACCGTCTCTCGCACCGACGGTGCAGAAGCACCAACAACGACGGGCAAATCGGAGTGCCCTGAATTGTTCAAGGCGTCGACGACGCTCTTCACGACTTCTACTCTCTCCTTGCGGTCAAGGTGTGGGGCTTCGCCGTTGGAGCCCATGACGATGATTCCAGATAAACCAGCATCTGCCAAACGGACAATGTGTTTCTTTTGCGTCTCGAGGTCAAGGTCGTGCGTCTCCGGCTGGAAAAATGTCATTGTCGCGGCATACACGCCCGGCCGTAAGCCTCGCTCGTTGCTTGTCGCCATTCTGGTGTTGTGTGGGCTCTCTTGTGAAAAAATGAGTGGTAAGTAGGGGGTAGGCTTGCTGCTGTATTGCTGCAGGATTGAAATCTCAGGATGTTCGACATTCAATACTTGTAATCAAAAGGAAGACTTCGGTGGTTCATCTACCCGATGCTGATATCTAGACTGAAGCCGGCTTCATTGTTGGGTGGGGGGACCCCCACATTTTCCAGAGGCCCAACACGTTGGCGGTCGATTCTCATGCAGTCAAAAAGCGGCGATATCGGATATGAGCAGCAGCAGCTGGGCAGTGATTCTTGATTGAGCAACTCATAGTTTCTTGCAGTCAAGGTTAGCTAAGCCCAGCAAAGTGCCAGATGGTTACATCTCCACCTCAACGGGAACATCTCCTAATACCCCAGTAGGCCGTCGACCTAGTTACCATACCTTACGGCAGATGGTAATCACCCTTTGTGCGGCATCGCATGTGGGGTAAACTGCTTTATCAAGCAGGAAAAAAAAAAAAGACAAAGTTGGCCAACTTTAAAGATAGATGCTCGACCCTGCTCCCACAAACGCCGCCGTAGAGGCTGTATTACGATCCGTAGATGCTGTGATTCATTATCCACCTTTCAATCCTCCACCATTCGCCTTTCCCGGTGTTCCCTGTAATTGGACTCATACGCCTGCGAGAGCTCAGCCAGGATCTGACCCAGTCTTGCCGTTATCCCCCAAACCCAGACCTAATTAATTGGGACAGTCAGTTTCACTCTTTCTTAAAACAGCGCGGCAAAGAAGCCTTTCGAAGAAGCAGGGGTCCGCTCTCACATCATTGTTCAGTGAAGCCCATGCCGTTGCGACAGCTGCTGCCAAAGACCGACCTTCCTCGTAATCGCAATCCGTATCCTTCAACACTGCCTTTACCTGGTCGATGAGTTGAGCCTCTGCTTCTGTCGGAGCATCCCGCGATCCGTGGGTTTCAATGCAGTGAATCCACCGGCATAGGAGGATGGCTGTTGCAGAATCTTTAGTGAGTCTCCCTGTGATTCCTCAACACTCATCGGCCTCTTTGACTTACCACAACCCCAAACAGCAATCGCATGCTCGACACTCCACGTAAAAGCAGCAGTTTTCTTCACTAGCAGGTATCCTATCTTCATCGGGACGAAGAAGGAGTCAAGGGCGTAAGCAACCGCCTTGGTCATCAACGGACTTCGTTCCTGCTTAGCCGTCACCAAGGCTCTCAGCGCCGCAGGCCTGTCCTCGCCGGAGTTGCAAAGCAGCGTGAATCTCTGCGGCATGCTCACATCGGTGAACAAGCGGGTGTAGGCCACGCGGAGCATGGCCTCGCAATTGAACAACAAGGGACCTTCTGTGTCGTCCCACAGAGGCTCAGCAGTCTCGGTCCGAGATTGGCGTAGCACGTCACGACATCTTGCCAGCGACGCGAGGGTGTGTGATAACAGGACGTTGGAAGCGTAACCTCCCGTCTTGAGACCTTTGCTGAGGGTCTGGGAGACCTGGCTGATATGCCAAACATGGACGTTGACTGCGTGTATCACAATGAGCGCCGTGAATCCCGAGATATAGTAAGGCTCGGGGGCTGGATCATCGTCCGTCACGCCCGAGAGCGTGTCAACCAGCACGGTTTGGATGGTCTTGGTGGGCGCGGCTGTTGTCTGCCGTAGAGTTTGCCACTCCTCGGCGCTCGACACATTCCACAGGCCTTCTTCTTCAAGGACCTCAATATCAAGGTCTTGAGTGGTATCAAATCCGGGTAAAATATCGTAGAGGGTGACGAGCAGATTACTGTGGATGAATATGCCGCATAGAAGCCGCTTATTGGACTCTCTTTCGATCCAATCCCTCCAGGATAACCCCGACGACGGCTCCTGTCGTCGGAGGTAGTCTCGCCGTAATCGGTACTCCTGCAATGTGGTATGAGCGTCGATGAAACAGCATGGTTCGGTTGTAAGGGTGTGCTTGCCTTGGTGAACATTCCCAGCCGTTCAAACTCGGCAACAGCTACAGTGCTATCCTCGCCGAGTGATGCATAAAGTGAAAGTAACACCCGCGTCTGCATCAGCCATAGAGGCCGCATTTGGGAGGCTTGCTTCGTGTGGGTATCATCCCAGGGCCATTCGTTCGCACTCTTCGGGGAGTTCAACGGTATCGGTATGCCGTCCTGGTCGAACTGCGCGTTGAGCATCTGGACTGTGATCCGGTATATGCGACGTGCTTTCTGACGGTCCAGCCGATACAGCGCGCCGATGCAGCACATGGCCCATATAAGGGGACTCGGTGTCTCCCAAGGCACTAACGATGCGAGGTGGAGGATGGGAAAATGTCGATGAAAATAGTCGACATATCCATTGATCAGGTGTTGAACTTCGCGGCAGTTCTTGACGGGAAGTGCATCCTCGTCGCGTTGTCCCAGCCGCTCGAAGGTGTCGAGAAGTAGCCTCCCGTAAGTGTTCTCGCCTATGGCTAGCCGAGGGGGATTTACAGATTGCTCCTTCAGTACTTTGGGTAGCCGCGTTGATCCTTCCTTCGACTGCCTGTCAAGCCCGTTATGCTCAGCTGCTCCAACACTTTCCGGAGTGGGGAAAGATTCGTCGGGAGATCTTGGTTGCGGGTGCGCGGCCTGGGTCGGAAATTCCAAGAGACCGGCCATGCCTCCTTGCCAATTGAAGAAACCACCAGGTTCTGGCATTTCCAAGACTTGGCTGTAAAGAAAGTCACCCCCCATCATGCCGAGATCATGGTTGAGAAAATCCAAGGATTGTACGAAGCTGAGGGGATCCGCAGACGATGCAATTCGAGAATGAAGGGGCTGCCTAGCATCGTATGCATCTGATGTTGGTATCGAGTCGGAATTCTCTGTAGCAGCGAGGGGCCTCTGTGCACCATCGCCTGTCCTCGGCCGTCGCGACCGATCGCCCCCTTGGGCCAGCGCTCCAGGCTCCCCCGATTGACGCCGAACATCATTCTCACAGAGTATCTCGCCCATTGCAAAGTCCAGGAGGCCTATCGGAGCGATGGACATAGGATCTGGCATCTGCGGTATCGGGTAGCTGGTGCTCGTTCCGTCACCGTGCGAGGTTGCTTCGTAGGGTCTCCGTAGACCCGTCGAAGTTGCATGGGGTTGAGTCGCGTTACCATGTCCGGAATGAATCGGGTGTCGCGAGGTGGCACTGGAAACTGACAGCGCCCCAACCCCTTCAGGGAGCATGGCTTGCGTGTCCTGGCTCCCATTTGAAGGCGCAGTGGTTGAGCCCGGTGTTGCTGGGCCGTCAATCGGCCCAAACTCCTCGACGCTTGTTTGCGGGTGTGCTGGATCTGGAGAGGACGGAGATTGGGCAGTCTCGGATGGAGGAGCGATTTGACTCGGATGGCGACTGGCATCATCATTTGTACCAGCTTCACCACCGCTGGTGGGAACGAGCTTCGAATACGCCTCGGCATGGATAGTCCGTTCGTGTCGCTTGACGAGGTCCCTTGATGGTCTAGGCATTAGTATCTATCCCGTCCCAAAGGTCCTGGATCAGTTCGAGCTCACTTTCGGGCATAAGTTTTGCCACAAAATTGGCAGGGATACGGTCGCTGCCTGTTGTGGGAGAACTGGTGGCGAGCGCAGTGCTCGCTTCTTTTGAAGATTTTGGGGCAGTGTGGGCATCTGTGCACGGCTCGGATCACCTTGTCTGGCGGCTTTTGCGCGGGAAAGGTGTGAAATGAAGAGTCTTGCATGTCCGTGTGCATGTCCATGGCTGTGGTGCTATGACGTAGTAAAAACAATACCTAGCATAGCGTAACAATAGGCCACATTGCAAAGGCTTGTGATTGCGACGATGATGAAAACAGGGGATGAAAATGGGGATGAAAATGAGAGATGCCTGCGAGACGCGGGAAAAGAATTAGTTACGAGGGTGGTGGTGTGCGCACCGCGTCCTTACCCCGCAGTTTGCCCCAACAATCTGGAATGTCCGGGGAATGCCGGTCATCTCGGCCAGTCTTTTCTTCTCACTTCTCGGCGCTCTACCAGTGACGTAGGGAGACCCCGTTTCTCGGCTATGTGATGTGCCAATATGCCCGTCTTCTACAAGGCATGATAAGTCTAGCCGTAGTTGGGCTAGGGTACGGCTTACAAAATTTGACAAAGGCAGATGAACGTCGAAAATGCAGGGGGGGGTTTCCACAGGCAGGCAGGGGCGCACTGGCCGAAAGCGCCAAGACCTTCTCCGCTTTTCTTCGATTTTTCAAGGGGCGCCGGACAGGCCGGGAGGGGGGAGGGGGGTAGCGAAGAATTTGCCTGTGTTTCTACATCTGCAGTTGATTCCTGCCAGGTGCCAAACAACAGCAACAGCAACTTCGATTTAACAGCGACACAAAAACAGCAAGCTTATCGTTGAAGAAGCCTTTGATTAAGGATTCAAAGAAGCTGCCAGTTAAAACGTCTGCGGTTTTGACCCCCGCACAATCGCCGCATAAACCGCCCAAATCCTAGCTTGGTGTTAGCTTTGTTGCGTATAATTTATCGTTTCCTCCTGTCATACATTTCGAGTTTAACTGCCTAATGTTCGCAGCAGTATCCCTTGCAGCACTGAACGGCACTATTGCAGGGTGGCTCTCTCTCCTGCTCAAATCTCCAGCCCTCCCGGCATTGAGAGCACTGAGGAGCTCTAGACCAAAGCCTGTGCCCGTAATTCTCAATCCGGTAGCAGGACTGAGCTGTAGAAGTTGCGACAAGGACAGCCGTGATGCTGAGAAGGATAGCGGTGAAATGCATAGTGATTAAGATCGGAGGGATGTGTTAGGAATAGGTGGATGTTTGTGACGAGGAAGCTGCTGGTACCACAGATGATGGAGGCGGGACGGAAAGTATATGTAGTGTGAGTGATGTATGATAGCGAAGAAGAGAAACAGGCAACGAGGTAAGGGATGCCGCTCCTGGTGTGGCGCTGGTTCGACCAACAGGCCAGCCCTAATTACTATTGGCGCAGAATTTGACTCAAGCTGAAGATTGCTTGTTGGCCGAGACAGAACCGAGAGACCGTGCTCAACCCCATCAATACTGCCTTTCAACGGGGAGAGTCAATTTTGAACCAGGGTCTCAGACATCGCATACCGCTAAACCAAGTTGCTTTTAGAGGGCAACGGTCATGCTTACGCATTTGAAAACGGAGGCTGAGACACCTGCTGACGACGCTGGTCCAGGACTTGTAATGATGTTCAAGAGCATCCTGCGCAGCATCTCGCAAGAGTCGAAACTTATCCACCTTTTCGTCGGGTTGCTTCATGGTGTACCTCCCACTTCGCATACGCCATGATATCTCCCTCGTTCTCAGGATCCACCACCGTCAACTGGCGCACGTGGGGTTTATTGTCGAGGTCGTTGTGCACTGAGTACATACCCCGGATACGGAGGCGGTTGTCCAATGACAAGGCTGCCGAGACTGGCAACTCGAATTGCAACGCATTGAGCCACGTCTGCGTGTTCCACTGGCCGCGCGACCAATGTCATCTTACAGACTTGACTTTAGAAAAAGGGAAGCACAACTGCGCAGGTTTGGAGTCTCATATTTGAGGTCTCATATCTGAGGCTGATTTGGAAACAGATAGGTGTGGACGAGGGTAACAAGGATCCGAGCCGAGTATTCCGAGAGTGCTGGGAATTGAAAGTCTTGTTCCAGCACAATGTCCTTGTATTCGCTCCTATCTGTTATACTGAAATGAATAATTATGGCTCATATGGATGGTTTCAAGTCCACTATAAAGCCCGCCAACCATTCCCAAATGTCCTTCACCCCCTTCACAGTAGGTTCAGCTACCTTCGCAACGTATCCATCGGGCCTCAGCACCACCACAGCGCCCACATCCCTCTGGATTCCATATTGCTCATATGCATCGCCGGTCTGCGCATGGGGGCTCGGCGTATCGCCAAAGACTAACCAATAGTTCATCAAGCCCCGTTTATCGCGCGGGCGAAACACGAGAGGGAAGTCATCCCATTCCACCTTGGATTGGGGACTGGCATGGATCAGCATTAACTGCAGTATTGAGTCCGCCCGCAATCGCTGTAGAGAGTTCTCGGGTCTTGCTAGGTACTCGCCAATGTCGTCCATTTGCTTCTTCAACGGCGGCACTTGGGCGTAGTCGCCGATGAAGATCAGCAGCCGGAATTCTCCGGTGGATGGCAACTGTTGGTTGATAAACAATGGCCGCGCGTCGCTCTGCATGACAAGCCTGACGTCTGGGAGGCGCATGCCGATAGCCAGCTTGGTCGCCAAGGCGCTGTGATACGGGACATCCCGTGGCTGGCCTGCGGGTTTATCCACCAGAAGGGACGCGTCGTAGTTGACCGTACAGCCGGTAGTGAAGGCGGAACCCTTGTCAATCACGCGGCGGAAATCATTGGTCGATATGTCGCCGGGTTTGGATGAGAAGAGACGCGAAAGCTTCAGATCATACGCGATGAGGTCCTCGGCCACCGCACGCCGCTCGAGCTCATACGTGGCAAGGATGGATGGCCGGGCCAGACCCTTGACCACGTACCCAATCTTCCAGGCCAGGTTGAACGTGTCCATCATCGACACATTCATGCCCTGCCCGGCCTTGGGCGAGTGGGTGTGACAAGCATCCCCAGCGATGAAGACGCGCTGATCCTTCTGAAAAGCTGTGGCCACGCGCTGGCCGATCTGGTAGGCCGTGAACCAATGCATCTCGGCCACTTCGAGAGAATATGGCTGGAAAATCTTTTGCGCTGTCGCGAGGATGTGCTCCGCTGTCAGCTTGCTGCGATCGACGCGGGCGCTCTTCTTTTCCCCTGCGGGCACACTGTCGTCGCCGTTACCGTCCCCATGATGGTCCACCTGGCGGAGCTGGATGTACAGCCGGACAATGCCATTCTCGCGCGGAATCAACATGATGCTGCCGTCATTTTGTGAGTGGATTGAGCACCGTTTGCGAATATCCGGGAAGTCCGTGACCGGGGTTATGTCCAGTACCCCCCACACGTAGTCGGTGGTTTCGCCCCGGTGCTCGATTCCCAGCTGCTGGCGCACCCACGAGTGGGCGCCATCACAGCCAAGGACATATTTAGCCCGTACAACCTCCTGATGCTCTCCAGTGTCGGATTTGGCGGGATTTGTCTGGTCCCCATCGAACTGTCGATAAAGCCCGTTCTGCACCTTGTGGCCATACTGCTCAGGTGCGGCATTGTCGTCTTCGAGCTTCTTCAGCACCACCCGCACCGGATATGCAGTTGGGCTGTCTGCATCGGCAGCGTCAATCTCGAGAGACTCGGGTAGAAGTGGCCGCTGAACACGAATCGCGCCGCCGGAGAACTCGTCAATGGCATCAGAAAGCCAAGTCTCGATTCGACCCTGGTGGATGACTGAGCCGTTGAACCGCGAGATTCCCGGTACACCTTCGGGCAGCTTATCGACACGTCGGATCCGGCCGTTCTCGTCGGGCTCATAAAAACAGGCCTCATAGCCCACGGCTACTTCTTTTAGTGCCCGGTCCACAAACCCAAATGTCTCAAACACCTCCAGAACGCGGGGCTGCCATTTGATGAATTAGTGCGAGGTCTAGAATTGTCTGTCATGATTATATATTTATAATCTTACCTGTAGCCCATCCGCCTGACCCGTGAATATCTTGGTTGACCGCTTATCGATGAACTTTGTCTTGATCCCCAAACGGGCTAGCCACAAGGCAGCCATATACCTACAGCATGTTAGTGCCTAGTTATCTCATCGATTCATGTCAGCGTTGGAATGGATTGTACCTACCCTGCTGGGCCAGCTCCGATTATCAAGACATCGACTTTGCTCTCCTTAAGGAGTGGTAGTACTGGAGCGGTCATGATGGTGGAGGCTCAATTGCTGCTAGTTAATGTTTGATTTGATTTGACGAGGTTGATGCGATATGAGCTATCGTGAGGCGGTCAATCAGTCGTAATTAATATACTGCCATTGCGTTGGGATAAGCTTGTACTGAACCTGGGGTAGTCTCGTGTGGGGTAAAGCATACGGTAAAGTTCAACATTAACCACCTCAGAGGTGAAGGATTAGATATTTACCCCTGGGCCGCTGTGCGTGGTGGTTTACAGGAAAAAGGGGGGTATGGGGACGTCAACGCGGGGATCTTTAGCTGCTGTTGTTGGTGTTTTTGGAGGGAGGGGGGAATGTCCGATGCCACCCCCCCCCGGCGAAGCTAACCGTCGACGTCCTTGCTATGGACCTTGCCGATAGTGGGATGAAGCTTAACCCATCGTTCCTTCTCCAACCCTGATCCAAGTTGGTGAAGATTTGAATTGGGTCCTCTTTGAACCGCCTCCAGCCGTCCTCGGCCATTACATCACGTGTTGGAGAACCGAATGTGGGGACATGTTGGCATGTACATACCCCGCAAGAACCCCTGTCCTGGGTATGGGGTAATTAATTAGGGAGATAACCATGTCTCGATCATGCTTTCGGGTCTCTCTTTATCAGACTACATTCCGTGGATGAGGGGTAGGAGCATCCGGGGTGTCTGTCAACTCCTTACTGTTGTGGGGATTGCACGAAGGTTGGCAGGTGCGGAGTATTTAAACTATGCGGTCGGAGGCAATGCTGCTTGCAAGTAGCCCATTCATTACCTGCCGTATAACTCACTTGTACATGTACATAGACTCCTTACACGAGGTTCCCAAGCTGAATGAGCTTCTTGCCCTCCCACTTGGAAACTCATCCTCTTCTCAGTTAAGCTTCACACAGCTCTGAGATTCCCGCGCGGCTACTCCAAAGCCATGGCTCCTGGGTTTAGCAAAGTATGGTCGCCAGCGATAATGCAACCTTGACAATGGATTGACTAGAGTCTTAGGTGATTATTGTTGGAGCTGGTCCTGCCGGACAGCTTCTTGGCCTCCTGCTTGCGAAGCAGAACATCCAAGTCACAATCGTCGAACAGTCTTCCAAGCTAGATGATAACCCTCGTGCAACGCATTATGCCTCACCAGCCATGAAAGTGATGAATCGAGCCGGGTTAGGTGACGACCTGCGCGCATTGGGGTTCAGCCCAAAGAGAGTCTCGTGGCGCAAGCTTGATGGGACTTTTATCGCTGGGATAAACAATGAGGCCCTGGGAGACGATCCGGACCGAATGGTTGCCCTTCCGCTAAATCAGTTGGGACATCTACTCTACGATCACTGCAAAAAGCTGCCGAACATCGAGTATCTCTTTGACACCCGCGTCACTTCCATTGACCAGGATGACTCGATTGCGTCCGTTAATACGGAGCATGTCGAAACAATGGAACAGTCCCGGGTAGAAGCTGATTATATCGTCGGGTGCGACGGTGCCAACAGCATCATCCGCCGCTCGCTTTTCGGCGATTTGGATTTTCCAGGAAAGACCTGGGGTGAGCAGCTTGTGGCCACCAATGTACGCCTCCCTTGTCAGGAAAACCGACGTTTGGTGGCCTTGAAATAGCTAAGCTGAGCTGCGACAGGTGTACTACGACTTTGAAAAGTTTGGGTATTGCGATTCGAACTTCATCATTCATCCTGAACATTGGTATATGGCCGCAAAGATCACCAAGGACGGCATGTGGCGCGTCACGTATGGAGAGATTCCAGGCCTCACGCAACAGGAGCTGGTGGCCCGGCAGCCCGAGAAGTTCAAGGTCATGCTCCCAGGACATCCCAGCCCTGGTGATTACAAGCTCGTCAACATCAGCCCCTACAAAGTTCATCAACGACTGGCCAAGAAAATGCGCGTTGGGCGGTTCTTGCTGGCTGCAGATGCGGCGCATCTATGCAATCCCTTGTATTTCTCCACCCCGCCACCCGAGATTTGTACAAACTGATGCTGACAGCGATGTGTGGCAGCGGTGGGCTCGGTCTTACTGGGGGTATTGCTGATGTGGGCGGTCTCTACGACTGCCTGATGGGCATCTACGAAAACAAAGCCGATGACAGTATCCTCGAAGTTTACAGCGACATTCGTCGGAAGGTATTCCAGGAAGTTGTTGACCCAATTTCGAGTGCGAATCTGTTGCGCTTGCTCTCTGCCAACCCGGACAAGATCTTGGAGAGTGATGAATTCCTTCAACAGTGCAAGAAGGCGGAGACAGATCGGCAACTGGCAATGAACATGATGCAGGTATGTTGACAGACAAAGCCACATGATGAAGTCACAATGATCCCGTGGGATATGCTGATCATCTGGCGATAGACTGACCTTCTGAATTACGATTTCACCCAGCACTACCGTTCGCAGTCGAAGAGTGTGAGAGTGTAGGTCAATTACAAATCCACAAGATAGAAGAGGTCTGGCAAAATGAGCGATTATATTGGAGTTTAGGTTCCCTAGATCCAATCTTTTGCTCGTATCGTGCGTCCTTTTGTTTTCTTTCGTGATGCTTACACTTGATCAACATTCTCATACTCCGTCTATTTTGTCACATGCCGTCCGGCGCTCCCAGGAGAAGAGCGCCGAACAGAACGGTAAGCTCGATGATAAACTAATATTAGAGTCACAAAGGTAGGAATGAGACCCAAGCAGGCATGTTGAACCCTGATAGATTATAGAATCTAATTCGCGGCTGGTTGAACCGGCCGAAACGTGATCTCACAGACGCTTAGGCTTACTGACCCTTCTCCTTCTCCGCCTTGATCCCTAGTATAACCTTCTCGGCAATCTTGAAGCCCTCGATCCCTGCAGGCATCCCGCAGTAGATGGCTGCCTGGAGGATCGTCTCCCTGATCTCAACCTCGCTCGCTCCGTTGTTGATGGCGCCTCGGACGTGCGCCGCAAGCTCAGGCCCCCTGTTCAAAGCGCATAGCATGGCAATGTTCAGCAGCGAGCGCTGCTTCCTTTCCAGACCAGGGCGGGACCAGACGGATCCCCAGCAGGCCTCTGTGACTAGCTCCTGCATGGGCCTCGCGAACTCGGAAGAGCCCCCAGCGAGAGCGGCGTCGACATAGGCGGTACCGGCCACTTCGTATCGGATCTTCAGGCCCTTATCAAAGAGCGTCTTATGTGCGGTAGATTCATCGTTGGCCGAGGGTGCGGATGATGCCATGGCTCGTTATGGTGTGGAATGAAACGAAGGCTCTTGCTTGAAGCGTCTGGCCCAAAAGTCGGCGAGAAGAAGAGCTTTGATGCTGTGGATGAAATAAGAGAAATTACTGGTTTTCAAGTTTGGCGCGAGGGGCTCATGTTGTTTTGTAACATCTCTAGCAATGATAAGAACTTTTGATGACGACAGGGTGGGGGGTTGATCCAACCCCCACATCAAATTGTAATCCCAATCCTCGGTGCCTCTTGGAGAAAGACCTGTGTGGGGTAGGTAATTTCAGCCTCTGATACAAGTAGCTATCAAATCAAACCCCCACTCACGTATTCCAGACCGGGTTTCACTGTCACGCTAGCGGGACGTGGCCGCCATGAGCATTGACAGTCCCGAGCTATTGCTGGACGAGGAATCAGGGTGTCAGAGCCGACCCTTGCCACGCGGCGACGGGCTAAGAAGGGACTAATAGCCAATGGGAGCCGTGCAAGCTTCATGTCCAACGCGTACCACTATGACGACCGCCATGCCGTCTCTGCCCAATGCTCATCTCCGCCCAAATATCAAAACATGACGCGAGAATCTAGATCACGGCATCTGGGATCTTCACTGGCTTCCGCATAGCCATTCAGCCCTGCATCGGCCAGCAAAAGCTTGGCACAAGCTTGGCCCTCCACAGGCAACGATTGTCTTGCCCATCAGACTAAGAAGCCTATGCAGTAAAAAGAACTTATCGTCATCCATGTGATGAGTAAATCAGAGAACAAAACTAACAAAAGACTTCGAAGGTGCAGTTAATTGTTGGATATGCGCTTGAGTTTTTGTCAGAACTCGAATACTATCTCTACTAATGTCTAAAATTTAAAAGGATCAAATGCAATTCGACCCTATAGCTATTTCGGAAGATAATGATTGCAGTGTGGAGGGATATGTTGGCACATGGGGTGAGAATGCGGAGGGCTCATGCTTCCCCAAGGCCTGGCTCCTTGGTGCGGTTAGGGGCGGTGAGTATCGGCCGAACTTCTCCAATGTGTACTTTGTTGGTCGCAGCCAGCTTGCCATTGTGTCGACTGAAGAGCATATGCTGGTACTGTGGAGAGAGAAATGGAGAACTCGGAGCGTTGCAAGGAGCCGGCCGGAGGCTGAACGGTGTGGGGTGCTAGTTGGGGGTGGGGTAGGAAGTGTTCTGGTCAGCGACTGCTTGTGGTGAGAGATACCACGCCCGAATAATTGTAAATGAGAGACTGTCTTGAAGACGGACCTCCCCGATCCCAAGCAGCGAAGATTCACCATCACCAAACCAACACTGTTTTGCGGGAACAATCGACTTAGAGCTATCGACCGAGCCACATCAACCCGACTTCCGTCAGTCAATTCGCATACGCTTCCTTCTCCTTGCCTCACGCCCATGGACGCCAAATCCCACTTAGGCTCTCGCACATGGCCTGGGTCTGCAGAACAGACTTGCTCTGGCTTACCACTTCGCGGGAGCGTCACCCAAGCGGTCACCAATATGGAGCGACTGGAAGATATTCTCGGGGATAGCCTTGCGAGAGCCTTAATCCTGGGCTTCATCCTAGTCGCCTATTTTACCAAGTGCAGGTACTGGGCCATCCCCAAGGGCTCGGCCAAAGATGGCGTGGGAAAGCCTAGGAACATTGAGGGGGGCAATAACCGAGACTTTGTCAAAGGGATGAAAGAGATGGGAAAGAACTGCATAATATTCTTCGGCTCGCAGACGGGCACTGCCGAGAGCTATGCGTCTCGCCTAGCAAAGGAAGGAAAGACAAGATTTGGGCTTGAAACACTGGTTGCCGACCTTGAGCATTACGACTTTGACAATCTCGACTCCATCCCCCGCGAGAGCGTCGTCATATTCGTTCTAGCAACCTATGGAGAAGGCGAGCCCACAGATAACGCCGTCGGATTCCACGAATACATCTCTGGTGAGCTCGGCGGCGGCCCTCGGCTTGACAATCTCAGATACGTTGCATTCGGCCTGGGCAACAGCACGTACGAACACTACAATTCTATGATCCGCAATGTAACCCAAAGGCTTGATGGCCAGGGAGCCAAGAGGATCGGCAGCGTTGGCGAAGGCGATGATGGGGGAGGCACCATGGAGGAGGATTTTCTTGCGTGGAAGGATACCATGTGGGCGGCTCTGTCGGCCGATATGGGCTTGCAGGAGCACGAGGGAACATACGAGCCAGCTTTCAGCGTCACCAAGCGTGCTGACCTGAACCGCGAGTCTGACGAGTTGTACCTCGGGGAACCGAATCAGAGATATCTTGGCGACTATGAAGGCCCGTTTGACGCACACAATCCCTACATTGCCCCCGTCGTCGAGTCTCGAGAGCTGTTCTCAGGTCTGGCACACGATAGGCACTGTATTCACATGGAGATCGACATCGGCGGTACGAATCTTTCCTACAAGACCGGCGACCATCTCGCCATCTGGCCAACAAATCCAAACGACGAAGTCAACCGCCTCATGAGGATTCTGGGCTTGGAGGAGACCAGACACAGCGTCATCGGAGTTGTACCACTCGAATCGACCGCAAAAGTGCCTTTCCCATCGCCAACGACGTACGACGCCATCGCCCGCTACTACCTGGAGATTTGCGCCCCGGTATCTCGCCAGTTGGTCTCCGACCTTGCGCCGTTCTCTCCCAACGACGAAGTCAAGAACGAGATGACAAGGCTTGGATCAGACAAGGAGTATTTCCATGAGCAGACACGCTTCTTGAATCTCGCCCGCCTCCTCATGCGCGTCAGCAGAGGAGTCACATGGGACAAGATCCCCTTCTCCATGTTGATCGAGGGCTTGACGAGGTTACAACCACGCTACTATTCCATCTCCTCGTCTTCACTCGCCCACCCAAAGCGGGTCTCAATCACCGTGGCAGTCAAGACAGATGTCACAAGTGAACGAGGCACGCATGACCCCTTCTGTGGGGTTGCTTCTAACTACCTCTTCGCGTTGAAGAGGAAGCAGAACAACGACGATCCAAGTGACGACGTCGGCCACCCAACATACGACGTAACGGGCCCTCGAAACAAATTCGAGGGGATCCGCGCCCCCATTCACATTCGCCATTCTAACTTCTCTTTGCCTTCCGATCCTGCAACACCTATCATCATGGTCGGACCCGGAACAGGGGTCGCGCCGTTCCGAGGCTTTGTCCAAGAACGAACAAGACAATTCCAAGAGGGAGTAAGCATCGGACACGTACTGCTGTTCTTTGGCTGCCGCAGACGGACAGAGGATTTCTTGTACGAATCTGAATGGAAGGCAAGTCACGACGGAATCTCGTCTCTTCCTCCTAATCTAACGGTTTTTTTGTTTTTATTTTTAGGAGCATCAAGGAGTTCTGGGAGACAAGTTTCAGCTCGTGACAGCCATGTCCAGGGAAGGCTCGCAGAAGTGCTATGTTCAGCATCGGCTTCGAGAGTCAGCAGAAGACGTTTACAGATTACTGCAACGGGGCGCTTTCTTCTACGTTTGTGGGGATGCCGCCAACATGGCTCCAGAGGTTCGGGCTGCCTTGGCTCAAATCATAGCCCAGCAAAGAAAGATCTCAGTGGTTGAAGCAGAGAACGCTGTAAGCGATATGAGAGCCACAGGGCGTTACCAGGTACGTGTGCTACAATACTACACGGTCATGGCCGAAACAGCCATGCCTATATCTAAAAATCACCGTTGTTAACGAATCACGCAGGAGGATGTATGGGCATGAGACAAGAATTGGAGCGCGACTTTGCCCTCCCCTCAGTGCAAGACACACCCTCGGGGCAGATTGTATGCACGTTGTCTGAGGTAGCATTTAGATAGAGTTAATCCAGCTGCTTGTCAATTCAAACTCGAAAATTTAATGTTTCTACAGCTGCAGAAGATGCTGCCCGCCCTTTCCTGTAAACTTACGCTACGACCCCAACACCACTGCGGCGGTGTTGACCCGTTTCCCCGCTTCTGAGGGAAACCAGCAATCCCCCTCTTGAAATAATTACCCCACATAGGTACCTCAAAGACCCCCATCCGACACGGCATGAGCACCAGAGAAACCATTAAAACTAAAGGTAGGTAGATATTCTGAACTCTCATGGGCTGGGGCGTGTTGGGGTGCTTGACCGGATCGTCCTTTGACCTACCTTGACAGTGTATCGCTACCCGCTGCCGTTTTCCCCCCACCCAAGGCCGTTATCACCAGCCGGTCACTTAACCTGCTTCACCTTCGTGGCTGACTTGCGCTGTCATCCTACAAATCTCTTGGTTGACATTGAGAGATGGACACGGCCGGTCTATCGTCATCTGGCGGTGGTCCCCGGACGCGACGGGAGACGGTGCGCCACGCGAACGGCCAGTCCACGGCCTACATCTACGACAGCTTTGTCGACCCTTGGAAGCCAGCGGAGACGATACTTATACAGCACGGCTTTGCCCGCACGGCGCAGCACTTCTACCACTGGGTCCCTGCCCTGGCTCGCAAATACAACGTCATTAGGCGCGACCTACGGGGCCACGGAGACTCAAGCAGGCCGGTCCCGGGCGATGGCTACGACTACTCGACGACTACAATCATCGAGGAGATCCGCGACACCCTCGACCAACTCGGCATCCAACGGGTTCATTTCCTAGGCGAGTCCACCAGCGGCATGCTGGCCGAGATCTTTGCCGCCACCTACCCGGACCGTGTCAGCTCCATCATCGTCTGCTCCTCGCCGACCTATCTGCCCGAGGCCGGCCAGCGGCTCCTCGCCTTCGGCCTCCCATCATGGCCTGAGGCCTGCCGTCAGCTCGGGTCTCGAGGCTGGGCTGAGCGCCTGGCCGCCACGCCTGGGACCCTCGCCAGCGCCGACCCGGCCTACAAAAAGTGGTGGCTCGACGAAGTTTCCGCGAGCGACGGCGAGGGCCTGGCTGGCTATGCCGAGTTCCTATGCAAATTGGACTCGCGCCCCTACCTCGGCGATATTCGGGCGCCCATGCTCATCCTCGCACCCACAAACAGTGCCATGGTCACCGTCGAGTCCATGAAGGACCTGGAGGCCCGGATTGCGTCGGCGCAGCTTCAGCTCATTCCGTCTCGCGGCCACGAGATCTACTCGGAGGCCGCCGAGCAGTGCCAAATGGCCGTGTTGAGCTTTCTGGAGGGACTTCAACGGCCCGAGTAGCCTAGGTTTCTCTTATTTTTCCGGGAGCATTAATTGATAAATATCCCACATGAAGTTGCCAGACAAAGTCTGGCGGTTTGCTTCTTGTAACTGCAATGATGCTTGATTGGATTTTGGCAAGCTAGGACTCCCAGACATGTGATTTTGTGATATTAGAGCAAGCGCATAGTGCCTTCACTATGGGGAACACCATGTCAGAGAAGGGAGCAACGGAGACGGGTAAGCGAGATCAAGTGTAGTGTCTCCACGTACCCCCATGGGCAAATCGCATTGGTTGGCCATTGTATACACCACTAACTATTACCGACAGGAGGCGTGTGCCCGAGAGCTCCACATCGCAGAGAACAGCCTCTCGTAGGATACATACCAGATCGCGTGCCGCCACCTTGCGTCCATCTTGGCTTTCTCCAAGGACCCGTGTCATCTCGGCGGCCCCCATCCCCCGTCCCTCCCCCGCCCCCAACACCCCCGGCGGCAAATATTATGTCGTAGAATTCATCGTTTCGGTGCCTCGACTGAGCAGATGCCGGCGACCACACCAAGACGAAGTTGTAATTCATTGACGCGCCCGTCTCAAAGGAAGCAAAGTAACTTCAGTGATTGTAAGTCCTGGTTCAGGTGTGACGATAATACTGCCTTTGAAAAAGCGGCAGTCCATGACCCCACCCGTGTGGGGTCTCGAGGGGACCCGGGGGGGGGGGGGGGGGGGGGGGGCAAGGGCCCCCCAATAGCAGGGGGGTAGCAGGGGGGGGTGTTGGCAAATCCGCGGGGGTTTCGGGGTGGCAAACACCCAAAACTCGGGTTGGT